>NW_023270232.1:428516-500083 GCF_011800145.1 Mirounga leonina | reverse complement strand
AATAAAATAAAATAAAATAAAATAAAATAAAATAAAATAAAATAAAATAAAATAAAAACCAACTGGAAAAGGAAAGCAACCAATTAGATAAATAGGTTAAAAATAAGAACAGGTTTTTCAGAGAAGAAAGAGTCATTAAGCAAATGAATAGAGATTCAAATGACAGAATTCAGAAAACAATAAAATTAAAGCAAAATATATTATTTTACACCTACCTTTATTATTATTCAGAAATAAATACATTGAATTTGCAGTTATAATATCAACTTAGTTGTAACTCAAAAATATAATATTGATAAAAAAAGTAATTTTGCAATAATAATACCATTTAGATAAAGTTTTAAAATGCAAAATAAATCGTATAGCTGATTATGCACATTATTTAAGTAAACTAAATATATGAAGGAAATATTAGGAAAATTAATGCAATAAAAAAATTCAATATTAGTAATCTCCATAAGGGAAAAACGCAGGACCCACAATGGGTTCAATGATCCTAGTGATGTTCTATTTCTTTAGAGCAATGAAGGAAACTCAAGTGTTTATTATATATTCTTTATTCCTCTGAGAAATTACTTTGACTTTAAAAATAAAGACCATACTGTTATATACACACACACACACCCCTATATACATAAATAAATACATACATATATGTATATGTACACACACACAAAATTTTAATATTTGTCCTTTACTGCTTTATGAATTGATGGACTGCAGGAATTCCTGTCTTTAATAAAAACTTTATTTTTTAATTTATGCTTGGATGTAAAAAAAAAACCAAAAAACCCAACCCTCATGCACATAAGTGAATTCTTTTGCACTTGATTTACACAAAAGCTGCTACTTCTCAGGGACTTTTTTAAAAAGTAAAGATATGCTTTAAAGATCTGCTGTTTCATTCTAAATCAAAAATCCTAATCATTAGAAGAGTATGATCATCTGCAAGTTCAACTTCCAACCTCTAAACCTAAGATGTAGAAAGCAATCACTGTGTTTCTATATGTCACCTTACTGGGTGCTTTTTTCCAATCTGGAAGAGTTACCTTGACAACCAAATCAGTGACTCACATTCACCGCCCTGATTTATTCCCAACCTCAGTGTCACTCCAAAAATTGTTTTGCCTACAATACCAAAGATTACTCTTTAATTAAAATCGTAACCCCCTCACCCCTTTCCAATTGTCTTAAGAGCATTTCCTTTATCATAACCAATTTATAATAAAACACTTTAAAAAATTGCAAATGGTTTGATGCAGTTATTCCCTCAAATATGTTTGAAAAAATTAAATATTAGTGGAACTTGACCTTACCCCACAGTACATCTGAGTCCATTAATTTACAACCAAATAACTTTATTTCTGTTGACTGAATATGATTAACCTACACAAATTTAAATTATTAGCTAAAAAAACAATTCAGCATAATTCCTCTTTATGTCTAAAAAAATCCTCATTACTTATAACAAATACATGCTATTTTTATTTGAGCCAGCTTTACAAATCTCCTATTTCTTAGATATGCACAACTGTTGAAAGAAAAATGAAAATAAGTTACATTATTCAAATATGTATGGTGAAAACGCCAACACAGTTTTTACAGAAAACGTATTCAAATAATCACAGCTAGAAGGAATAAAATGATTTACTGTTTCTTATATGTAGTTGCCGAGTCATTTTTTAAAAACAGTTTTAATTTGTAAAACAAGTATTCCAGAGTCTGAACACTAGACGGATCACTAGAAATCATCTTATATAAATATTACATTGTGGTTCACAAATAACTTTCATCTGCTTTCCTTGAAATTACTGTCCAAAATTCATTGGTATCTATCACCATATGTAAATATGAAGTTCTGCTGTCCCAGTTACAACTTTTTTTAACATCAGTACAAACGGCATGGCTTTGCCAAAAAATAGCATCTTTGTAATTGTGAAAATTAGTTTCTGTTTCCCAAATTATTTGTTTTTCCAAACTATTTTAGAGAAACAGATTTGTAACAGAATCTATTACTGATGATTATATTTAAAAAAAAACAAACCCTGGAATTTGTCAGAATGAAAGATAAACAATTCCTTCATTGCTAGTCCTCATTTCGTTTTATTTTGCACACAATGGAAGCTAATGCTTCTTGAGCAGCTGATCTTAAAACTTACACCTTTTTCTGAATCCCAAAAATAACTACCTACATAAACATGAAGAAGTAAGTGGAGCAGGTTATTAGAGAGAACCGCTTCCATGATCCATTTCATCACTTTGGAGGACAAAATCATGCTTTTGCTTAAAAGTATAAAATTGTTGTTTTACACATTAGAGAATACAGAGTGGTATTGTTCGTGGGTAGTGGAAAAATCAATTTTATAACTAATTGGGTTAATGTTAGGAATACCCATAAAACATTCTGATCCAAGATAAGCTGTGTTTAGGATTCACTATGTTTACAGGTGAAATGTGTTGAGTGAAGTAAAATTGAGTCAATATGAAGACTGTCATGGAGTGGGTTAGCTTGTCAAGAAGTCATTCCCTAGGGGATGAGAACAAGTGAGAGATTCTATTTTAAAGTGCAACATTCTTCTGAATTCACTAGGACTCTCAAAATAGTTCTGTGGCCAGCACTTGTTCTGTTGCTTGTCTATTTCCATCATGCTTGTTTTTCCCCTAAATCTATGCACAAAAATAACATACCTCAAACAGGATAGAGAAAAACAATGTTTTCTACTTTAGTACCACCACGATGATGAAGTTATCCAGAAAAAAAATAGAACTATAAAAAGCGAATGTTGTTAAAGCTAAATTTTACTTGATTTTACATAATCTGGTCACTACAAGGACAGCAAACTAAAGAAAATATACAAGCAATGGAGAAAATCAGAGAAAAGTAAGATTTAAAGATGTTTTACAAAGGAATAAAAAGACTTCAGAGGGGAAGCCTAAAAGAGCTAGAAAAGCTTTGTTTATGAGAGAAAGGAAACTTAGAAGCTACAACACTAAAATAGTGAATATAACACTAAATATTAAGGACTGTGTTCACCTCTGCTCTTTAATCCTCAAAATAACCATGAAGACTTTAATATCATATATTATAAATAATGAAACTGAAGCTTTGAGGGAAAAAAACGACTTACTGAAATAATTTTAGTTACTGAAGGGCAGAAGCTCAGGCCAATTCAGGTCTCCTGTGGTTAAAAGGAAAGAGCTGGGGGTGCCTGGGTGGCTCAGTTGGTTAAGCGACTGCCTTCGGCTCAGGTCATGATCCTGGAGTCCCAGGATCGAGTCCCGCATCGGGCTCCCTGCTCCACGGGGAGTCTGCTTCTCCCTCTGACCCTCCTCCCTCTCATGCTGTCTTTCATTCTCTCTCTCTCAGATAAATAAATAAATAAAATCTTAAAAAAAAAAAAAAGGAAAGAGCTGATGAACACTAATGAAACTGGTAAGTTAAGTGTCCCAGTCCTATGTATGTAAATGACAGGTAATTAAGGAGACAAGTATTCTGGGGTGAGTGGTAATAAAGGGATTATTAAGAAGTATCTTTCATGTCTCTTCTTTCAAAACTATTGTTTGGTAAATTAAAAAAAAAAACAATAAGAAAAAATAGAAGTTAAAATTGGATGGCAGGAAGAATCTTGTTCTGTTCTCCTATTTCTTCCTTTAGGTATTCATTCAATAAATGCTTTCTAGTGATGAGTAGTAGTTTAAGATAGCAATGTTGATCATAAGGGCAAAGTATTGTATGGAAGGTAATAAAGAATCAAGGTTTATTAGTAGCAGTAAAACTAACTCAATGAATTAGATAAAGCTGTGTAAGTCAGCAAACTATTAAAAGGCAAAATAAACATATAAGCAACTGAACAACTAATAAATAAATAAACTATAAGGAAACTGAAGTATACTTATCTTCTGATTATCATAGTTATGAGGTAAACAAATATTGTTTTGAAGTTCATCCAAAGGGAGCAGAGAGTATAGCTGAATTCAAATGGTCAAGTACCATTCTTACTTACTCTGACTCCAGAGTTCCTCCCATAATCACAGTAAATTAGAGTAAAAAATATACCAGATACAAATAAATTCATTAATATTCAGAGTCATGCAATTTTAGCACAAATGGTGCCAACTCTGGGGACAGTTGTTGAATGGTAGACAAAGATGTGATCCCAAGAGGGTTGGACTTGAGTTCTGCATTCACATTGCCTAAAAGGCCCCATTTAAAGCCATTGCTCCATAAAAAGAAATTCTAGACAAAGCAGAGTAGATGAGTCAACACATATAAAACTCCAGATCCTGTCCTTGTGGAAATAAGTTTTGTTGGAGGAGAAAGTGAATAATGGGATAAACAAACAAATATGTTTATATTATACAAAATAGAGAAACATCTTATAAGATCTTGTGATAGAGGATTATAGGGATGAGCAAGGAGAAAGGGACCCACACAGATGAGTTGATCTCATTTATTTAAAGAGATTACATTTAATCAGAAATTGTGAAAAGGAGGGAGAGCTCTGTGAAGAAATTCAGGCAAAGCAATTGGAACACACAGACCACCAAGGTGTGAAAAGCTTTAGGTAGGAAAAAGTTTGGGATGTTCTTGAAGCTGAAAATATTTCTATGACTGAAGGTTAGAGAGACTGGCTGAAGATGCTATTTGAAAGGGAAGGGATGTCCAGCTTATACAGACCTTGTAACTGAGAAAACTGAAGGCCAATGATCAAGTGACCAGTCTAAAATCAAATTAGAGAAAAAATAAATTATAATATAGGTTCTTAATTTGTCACTAAGAGCTATTTATTTCCTATATTTCAAAAGTCCTAATAGATTATAAAACTCAAAAATATATCTAGAAAGAGGAGAAAAACCACTCAAGGGCTTACGTTTTTCTGCATATGCTGATAATCAAATGTTCCACACAGAAGTCATAATCGAATTAAACTGTGGTTCTCTAATAACCACCAAGTACATCTTTATCAATCCAATAACTTACATGCAATAATGATAGAGGTATTCAATTTTCTCAGTATCGATGTTCTTCAACTACAAACACAATGTCCAAAGTAAAACAAGAATGCATCCACTTTGATGTTAGTAACCAAGACCTCAAGACAATTACCTTTCTAATATGTTCTAACAATAGAGATCAGAGGGCAGGAGGTAGTAGGAAAGACTGGGGCTTTTCCAGAATGTATACTTAATCAACTGACTTACATGGCAGCTAAAAAGCCCTGTGGGGGGGTTTGGGTAGGAAATTGAACTCTGTCTACATTTGAGATTCAGGTAATTCAAGTCTACTCTCACAGGCAGAGAGAACACCCAATTAACATCAGTTTTTGATGCCCTTGGAGAAAAACCTCAACAAGAAGAAAGAAATTGATAGACTGAAGTTGTTCACAGAAAATTGAACAAATCTTGAAATTCTAAGTATAGTTTGATGGTTGGTTCTTGAACATCTCCCATTCCCACTAGCTGTTAAGGCATGAGAAGTTTGGCATATGCATTTCATCTACACGGATAATATAGTTGTCCATTCTTAAAATGCTGGAATTCCCAGTGGTTATATTTTTATATTTAGCTCTTGCTAAAGATATCTTTGTAGATAGAGAATTCTTTACTTTTTATTTTAAAGATTTCATTTATTTATGAGAGAGAGAGAATGAGCAATGGAGAGGGGCAGAGGGAGAGGGAGAAGCAGACTCTCCGCTGAGCAGGGAGCCTGATGCGGGGTTGAATCCTAGGACCCTGAGATCAGGACCTGAGCCAAAGGCAGACGCTTAACTGACTGAGCCACCCAGGTGCCCTGAGAATTTACTTCTTTGTAGGAGAATGAATTGATTTGAGATTCTGCCCCTCAGTAACTAAACAACTTTGACTAAGTCATTTTTCCTCTCTTGTGTTCAATTCCATTATCTGTAAAATAGTATCAATCTCTTTAATTCAGAGATATTTTGAGAATTAAATAAAAGCACATAGGGGAACAAATCTAATTCTTAACAACTGCAGCTGCTCTCTGAAAAGCCTTACTATTGTTACTCTGTCCGTTAGGCTGATGTTTGACTGGTTGCTTATAAAACTGAACAGCACCAACCCCAGAAGTCACATGTTGGACAGTTTCATTTACTATGATTTTCTGGACAGCCACAATTGTGCCTTGCTACCTCAGTGCTCATTTTCTACTTCAAATAATTTATTTCTCAAAATAGCTATGGGAGAAAACAATATATACATGGTATATGGTAAGATTGAAGAACGGACACTACCATTAATTTTCATTAAAATAAATTAGCACCAGAATAAAACAATACCATGTGATTTCACAAAATTAATAATCTTAAAATAAAAGAGATGGGGGGGAGCATTCAAATTACTTTAAATGTAAAATGGTTACAGATAGCAACAATTTTTGTATCTTTAACATTATGTAACTTTCTTTTTAATGTACAATTAAAAGATACACGCTCAATGTAGATTACTGAGAGTTGAAAATCAATATTTCATTTTGGTTTAAATTGCCATCAGTTTGACTCCTGGAGCGGTTGAAGGTATTTTCATGTGTTTTATAATTTGCATTTCTTTCTCTTTAAATGTATGCTTATATCCTTCACTTATTTTATTCTTTTTGGGTATTTTTACTTTTCCTGACTTATAAGACAATTTCTATGATAACAAATACAGAGAAGGATAAAAATGAAAACAAAATTAGTAATTTACAACTCAGTGATTTATTAGCATTTTGGTATATTTCCTTCAAATGTTTTTCGTTTTTATTATAGGGTTAATTTTTAACCCAATATATGATAAAAAATTTCCATATCAATTTTTGAAATCATTTTTTACATTGCATGGATATCATAATAATGAATATAATTCATACTCATACACACTGTTCTAAGAATTTGTTCTAATTATCTATTCATTGATTGCTGTGTTTATGTTTTACTTTTTTCTTCAAGTTTTTCTGAATATACCGTTTTTTTAAGGTGTCATATAATCAATTATACCAATATTTTCTTTTGAAGTTTCATCTTTTGGAATCTTCTTTGGGGTGGTATTACCACCCCATGATTACACAAAATTTCATTCATACTTCCTTCTTAAATGGAAAATGAGCCTTTGCTTTTCAGTGATTTTTGAGTGGGAAGGGGAGGTCACAGTATCCATAAGAATCTGTGGGAGCGAGTTATCAGAAAAATGGACACAAATATATGAAAACAACATTTTTCACACAATTTCAAAAGATCTGTAGCCCTCCCAAAGTCCATTCACAAACTACCTACAAACCCCTGGAACCCAGGATAAAAAATCTTGTTTTAGCTTCTTTAAAAAAATATATATATATAGTCAAGAATAAAATAGTTACATAACCCAGGGGATGATATGCACTCATTAATTGTTTTTCAGTTTTGTTTTGTTTTATAATTTGCAATGTGTGAGAAAGACATACAGTGCTTTACATGTGGTATTTGGTGTTATAGAGAGGAAACCTGGTATAAAACAGGCAGGAGGAGTCAGAAAGCCCAAATCATCTTAATTCTACCACTAGCTGAGTGAGTTAAGAAAACTCCTTTAATTTCCCTTTTTGTCCAAATAGGAATCTGTAAAGTGTGTATATGTGTTTGTGATATGTGTGTTTATATGTATGAGTGTTTTTGATTGAGAGATTGAGAAATAGAATTAACAATTTCTAAGATCCTTACAATTTGTAAAAATATATAAACCTGGAGTCATGCTACGTTATACAATACTGATTTCATTATCTTTTTTCCAAGACAATTTTTTCATACACTGCAAAGTACAAATTTTAACTGTAACATTCAATATGCTCTGATTAAGTATAAAGATATACAGTAGTGATAGAAACATCACAGTCAAGACCTAAAACATTTCCCCACCCAGAAAGCTCCTGACTCCTTCCAGTCACACCTCTCATATGCAACCATTGATTTGATTTTTATCACCAGAGATCAGATTTACTTGTTCTGAAATTCATATAAATGAAATCAAACAGTGTGTATTCTGTGGCTTCTGTCTTTGTTCCCCACACATAAATTACATAATGGTTTTTAACTTAATGCAAGTTGTTTCATGAATCAGTAGTTTGTTCTTTTTTTAAAAATTGATGTATAGTATTGCACTGTATAAATAGACTACAGCTTTTTCTTTTATGTTTAGCTCATTTTCCTATCGATAGACACTGGGGTTATTTCCAGTTAGAGGCTACAAAAAATAAAGCTGCTAAAAAAAAACCTTCTTGTACCAGTCTATGTGTGGATGTATGTTTTCATTGTTCTTGCATTAATACTTAAGTATGAAATTACTGGGTCACAGAATAGCTTTTTTAACACAGTGAGAATCTACCAACTAATTGTTTAGAGTAGTTGTGGAGTCTTAACACTCTCATCAACTTGTACTTGAGTGCTAGTTGTCTCTTATTCTTGCCAACTGTTGACATTGCAAAGCTTTTGGAATTGTAGCTATTACACTGAGTGATATCTTACTATCACTATAATTTTCATTTCCCTGATAGCTAATGATATTGAGCAATCTTTCATATGCTTTTATCCATTCTTATGTGATTTCCTCTGTGAAGTGACGGATGAAGAACTTTGCCCTTCTTTACCGGATGTTTGCCATTCTTGATTTATAGGAGTTCTTTAAATATTCTAAATTAGCATCCTGAGTCAGGTTTATGCACTAGAAATATTTTCACCCAAATTTTTGCCTTTTCATTTTTGTAACAGTGACTTTTAGTGAGCAAAAGTATTTCTTTTTCATGAAGTCCAATCTGTAATCGATAGTTTCTGTTATGGCTAGTGCTTTTTGTGTCCTTGCTAAGAAATCTTTGCCTACGCAATTCACAAAAATATTATTTTATATTTTCTTCAGATTCTTTATGGATTTACTTTTTTCTGATGAATGATGATCCATTTTGAATGAGTTTTTATGTGTAATGTGAGGTAAAGGTTGAGTTTCATTTTTTTCCCCATATATTTATCCCATTTTTCTAGTACCATTTGTTGAAAATATTTTCTGTCTCCATCAAATTTCAATTTAGTCATTGTCAAAAATCAACTGGCAGTTTATGTGAGGGTCTATTTCTGCACGCTCTATCCTGTTCCATGGCTCTATCTCCTTACATGAGCTGCTCTGGCTTGGTTCTTCCACCTGTTTTTAATTCAGGTAGTGTATGTGTATGTCCTCCAATTTTGTTCTTTCTATGATTGTTATTTCTAAAATTTTGAGATATGATTTTTTGTTTTCTACCCAAAAAGGGTTGGTTAAAATATTGATTGGTATTATTTTTAATATATGAATCAATTTGGGGAGAGTTGAAAACATGACAACATTGAGTCTACCAATTCATTAAAAAAATATATCCCTTCATTTAGGTCATACTTAATTTTTCTTGGCCAATGTTTTGGCATGATGAGTTTAGCACTTTGTTAATTTTATTATTACTTGTTCTTTGGGTTTTGATATTTTCATAAAGACATTGTTATGTTTTTATTTGCTAGTATATAAAACATTTTTATGTATCTGGTATTCTGTGCTCTTGCTAATTTCCCTTATTCATATTAGAATCTTTTATAGATTCCTAAGGACTTTTTACATATATAACCATATCAATGACATTTTAAATCTTTATTCCATTCCTTTTTCTTTTTCTTGTCTTATTATCTGACTTAATACCAGGAACTCCAGAACAATATTGAATGAAGTGATAAGAACAGACATTTTTTGTCTTGTTCCTGATATGGTGGAAAAGTATTTAATCTCTCACTATTCAATATGATGTGATTTTTGCATATGTCCTTTGTCAGGTTAAGGAAGTTTTCTATTCCTATGTTGCTGAAATGTATATCATGAATTGATGTTGGTATTATTTTTTCTGCCTCTTGAGATGTGCAAAATTCTTTTCCCTTTATTCTCTAAATGTGTTCAATTGCAATGAATATTTTCTAGTGATTGACTAACTTGGATTTTTGAGACAGATTGCACTTGAGCATGATATATCATCCTTTCTATGTGTTGCTGGAATCAATTTGCTTATCTTCTTGTTGAGGATTTTTGCCCCATGTGTCTGTATTTTTTTTTTTTCTAATCAAGTTTTGGCATTAAGGTTTTGATATTAGGCTTATGGTAGCCTAATAAAATGTATTGAGAAATATTCCCTCTTTTGTTTTCTGAAACAGTTGTGCAATTTTGATATCAATATCATCAATAAATGTTTAGTAGAATTTATGAGTAAACCATCCAGGGAAAATTTTTTATTATTAACTCAATATCAGAATATTCACATTTTCTGTTTCTTCTTTTTACACTTCTAGTGTTTTTTAAAGTATTTTTCCAATTTCACATAAAAGTCAGATATATTGGCATAACTTTCTCATAACATAATACTTAGTGTCCATTAAATCTGTTCACATATTACAGTTTAATGTCTACAACACTGTCCAAAATAACTTATCATGGTCTACTTAATCAATATTTTACTACTTTATATAAAATTAAGGAATTTACAACAGTAAAATTCCATTTCCTTACTCTTCTTTTCATGTGCTTTTGCTTTAAAATATTTTATTTTAACATATGTAATCAATTCAACAATACAATGCCATTATTTTTAATTTAAATATTTGCCTTTTAAATAAGTTAGGAGAAGAAACAATAGTTTTAAATATTTACCCATATAACCATCACTTTTCCACTTCTCATGCTCTTCGTTTCTTCCTATAGACCTGGTAGCATTTTCTCTTAGCCCTAAATCTTCCCATTAGTACTTTTTTTGGTGAAGTAGTCCTGAAAACAAATTTTCTCGACAAAATTTATCTTTTGTTTATCTATAAATGTAAATGCTTTGCCTTTACTTTTGGAGTATATTTTTACTGGGTATACAAACCTGAATTATAGTGTGTTTTTTTCTTTATGTCAGAGATGTCTTATTATTGTTTCCTGGCCTCCATTGTTCTTGATGTTCATTCATTTTGATAGTATGCTTGATTATTTTTGAAATGTATTTTTACTGTGGTGCACTTTTGTGCCATAGTCAGTTAAATGTCCAACTCTTGGATTCGGCTCAGGTCATGACCTCTGAATCCTGAGCTGGAGCCCTGGGTGGGCTCCAGGCTCAGCACAGAGTCTGCTTAAGACTCTCTCCATCTCCCCCTGCCCTTCCCCACTGTGCTCTCTCTCTCTCTAAAGTAAATAAATAAATTTTTTAAAAATGTATGTTTACTGTATAACAGAAATCTAGATTCACAGGTGCATTAGTCTTCTATCAATGTAGTAACAAACTACCAAAAATGTAGTGACTTAAAACACCACAAATTTATTATCTTCTAGTTTTCTAAGTCAGAAGGCTGAAATGGGTCATACAGGGCTAAAATTAAGGGTTTGGAAAAACTGTGCTCTCTTCTGCAGCCACTAGAGAAGAATAGGCTTCCTTGCATTTTCCAGTCTCTAAAGCCCACCTGCATTATTTGATTCTAAAGCCGACCTGCATTCTTCCATGTTCAAAGCCAGCAACAGCAAGTGGATTTCTTCTCATAGCTCATCAATCTGACCTTCCTTTCTGTCTCCTTTTCCCCCCTCTAAAGACCCTTACGATTACATAAGACCACCTGAATAATCCAAGATAATCTCCTTACTTTAAGGTGAGTTAATTATCAGTCTTAATTCCAACTGCTACTTCTATTCCTTTGCCGTATAACCTAACATACGGGTTACGGAGATTAAGGCATAGACATCATTGGAGGTCATTATTTTACCTACCACAATATATAATGTATCTGCGGTCTGCTGTTGTTCAATTTCACCAGTTTGGGGAAAGCATAGAAAACCTTACTCCCATACATATCACTGTACATTCTCCCCTTTATAGTAAAAGTACGCTAAACACTCCTTCTGCATACATTAAAATCACATGAGATAGTGTTATAATTTTGTTTAAACCATCAAACATAATTTAGAAAACTTCCAAGGAAAAGAAAATTTACAGTATTAACCGTATTTGGCTCCTTGCATGTTCTTTCTTCTTTTCTGATATCCCATGATTCCTTCTACTGCCATGTCCTTTCTGTTTAGAGGACTTATTTTAGGACTGAGGATAAATCTATTGGTAACAATCCTCTTAGTTTTCCTTCATCTTAGAATGTCTTTATTTCCCCTTCCTAACAGACACTTTCACTGGATGCAGAATTTTGGGTTGACAGTTCTTTTTTTTTTAATTTTTTTCTTTCTAGCACTTGAAAAATATTGCACTTTCTGACCATAAAGTGACCTGAGGTGATCCTGAAAATGGTTAGCTACTCACTTGAACTACAAAATTCTATAAAACCATGCAAATCAAGAAATTCAAATCTTCATGTTCACTTTCAGAACATCTGTGAAAATGCCCAGGCCACCAAGGGTATGCATAGATGAAAAGCCATCAGGTATGTGAAAGATGTCTCCTGCTAGAATCAACATGTGTCATTTGTCATTACAATGATGGAGTTGGCAGGCATGCCCAGGCCAAAAAGTAGGACTGGACATAGGGTGAGTGGGTCAAATAGATTGCTGAATTTTTGTTACACATGCTTAAAAATGCAGAGTAATGATGAACTTAAGAGTTTAGGTGTAGAATCTCTGGTCATTGAGCACATCCAGATGAACAAAGCCTATATGATGTGCCTCCATACTTCTAAAACTCATGGTAGGATTAGCCCATACATGAGCTCTCCCTTTCAAATTGAGATGATCCTTATTGAAGAACATTGTTCTTAAACCAGAAGAGAGATTGTGCAGAAGAAAAAGATACCCAGAAGAAACTGAAGAAATAAAAACTTATGGCTAAGAATAAAGGCAGCACAAAATAAATGCAAATAAAAGTAAAATCAAAAATAAATTTAAAAAGAAGAAAAAACATTGTGCTGCTTCCTTCTGGCCTTCATATTTTCTTATGAAGCAATTCTTATTTCTCTGAGCTGTTATACAACAACTCCAAGAGATATCAACATCTTAACCCTGAGACCTATACATATTACCATAAGTGACAAAGTCTTTGCAAAAGAAAGATTACCGTATATTGTTTGGGTAAGCCATAAATGTAATCATATGTATCCTTACAAGAGGAAGCAGAGGGACATTTGACCATGGAAGAGGAAAAAGCATTGTGACCACACAAGCAGAGATCCACATCATTACTGCCAAGTAAAGATGGAAGTCCAGGTTCACCAGGTGGCTTCCATTGATAATTGGGTAGGAAGAGGATACTAGTGGTGGGCAGTAGTGAGAGTTCAGGCTATCTACTAGGCCTCTATTCATACCACCTGGAGGAAAAGGGTTTACTCATCATTGCTGTGTTAGTGGAGGCCTCATGGAGGGAGAGGTGGCATTATCACCACTGAATGGTGGGGCAAGTCCTGACTCTCTATTGGGCCTACCCCTCTGATACCACCATACCCCTGGAGAAGGAGAGGGAAACTTCATTACTTTAGGGTGGACATGGAATTCCACTCATCTTACATGGTATCTACAGAAACCACAGTGTGGATAGCTGGGGGGAAGCTCCTTACTATCTGATGGGGATATATGTCCCAGGTTCCTTCTTGGACTTTTTGACACCATCCTGGCAGAGTGATTTGGCTGTCTTGTGAAGTCTAGCAAGGGTGGATGTCTAGACTTCCAATTTGTCCTTTGCTGTTGGAAATGGGGTGTTACAGCAGTGTTTTCTGTGGTGTGTCATTGGAGTAGAGTGATTATTGACTAAATGTTTTCTGTCTTGTTAACCTGTTCATTATGGTCTTTTGGCTAGAATAAGCAGTTTTTGTTGTTTTTTAATTTTCTTGCCTACATCTGTTGACATTCTCAGGTTGTCTTTTCCAGCATCCAGTCTGGTATACATAAAAGAAGCAAAAAATAAAACCCATCATCACCATGTCATTCCTTGGGTTCTGAGTTCCCTAGCTGCTAGTCTACATTTTCTCTCCACCTTCAGTCTTCTTATATTTGCTTTATGCATAATATCTAGGGTTTAATTGTACTCTGTGAGAGGAATAGATAAAGTATATCTACTCCATCTTCCCAGAAACAGAAGTGCCCCTATTTTTATATAAGCTGTACAACTCTTATAAATGAAAGGTATACATTCCACTAATGTACATCCTCTATAAACACTACCAAATTTGTCTCCTTTACCTTACTTCATACTGAAACTGCCCATACACATAACCTACGATCTAGGTGACTGTGCTTGGTACTATATGACTCATGTCATCTCTTTTATTTCATCTTCACCTTACTGGTGACTAGTACAAGTGATGGTCAATGATCTAAGGTCAGCAAGTCAATAGGCCTTCAACAAACCTATGTAAAGCTGGAAATGGAAAAGTAAGGAGAAAGTAAAGAAAATGGAGAGGGTGGAGAGAGTCCAGTAGCAGTAAACATGAGAATGAATACCATAAAATAGAGTCAAAGTCTTGACCAATCAAAATTCATGTGTACGCTGAACCATGAGCCCTAGAGAGAAATATAGCAATATATATATATATATATATTGAAAGCCAACATTGTCTATGGCCATACCACCCTGAACGTGCCCGATCCCGTCTGATTTCGAAAGCCAACATTGTATAGTGCCTAAATGTTTCAGAAACTGTTATAGCTACTTTAAATATATTACTTCAAGTGATCTACAAAGCAACCAAATTACTTATATTCTATTATTAGGCACATTTACAGCTGGGGAAACCAAGACACTGGTTGCTCAAGATCACATAGGCAGAGATTTTGCTCTTAGGCATTATATTTGGTTGAACTCTATGGTATTGCCAATTCTTCATTTTTTTTAACATTAAAAATGGTGTTTTCATACGATTTCATATAATAGCCTCAGAGTCTGTGCTATCTCCTAAAAGCAGAGAAAGGAAACCAGTCACTAGAGAGTAGAAATTAGAGAAAGAAAGGAAACATGAGGGAGAGACCCTCCAGCCATCTAAGCTCCATTTCTGGTCAGTCCTGTCACCCTGAAGTTCCCATCTGAGCGTTCTTGTGAATTCCTCTTATATTCTTATGACAAACCCCACTTTACTAGCTGGTTTGGATCGTCTCTTTTTCTTGCCCCAAATAAAATCCTAACTAAAAATACATGCATACATGCATGCATGCATGCATACATACATACATTAAAAATCTCATAAGCAATCAGGGTTGTTTTCCAGAATACCTACCCACTGAGGCCAGGATATATTACGTGACGAAGAGGAATGAGAAAAAAAAAAAGGAGAGTGACCAAATTATGATTAAAGGATACAAAGCAATTGAAACTCTAGACAAAGGAAGCCTAGCAATTGAAAACACTCCCTGAGTGGGGCAGACTCTATTTAGATCCTAAAATTTGGTAAGCCTAAAGGAAGTCCTCAGCATTCGTATTTGTAAGTAATCAAAGACATGAAAAGATTTTATTTGTCTTTACATCCATATTCCCTTCATTTTTGGAACCAGAGGCTAGTATAGTGCTTGGCTCACAAGATTTTGCTAAATTTGCTAAATAAATCAGATGTGGCCTTTCATTAAAAAGAATCTAAAATAATGAGTGAATTTAATCAAGTACTGTTTTGTTTTGTTTCCTTTCTTCTTTCTTCAAAATATATATCTGGTCATTTTTCACACTTAACTGCATTTTAAGTATAAAATGCATAAATTAACATTATCACCCTTTTCCATAGAACATGTCAGAATAATATATAGCAACCTAATGTAATAGAAAGTGTACAGAATTAGTGGTTGGCAAACCCAGATTATAGCTTGGATAGCCTTTTTTGCAAAAACCTAGGAGAAACATTTCTAAAAGTAAAGTCACATTCCTGAATTTCCACACTTTTGTTCTTAAAATTTCCAAGGATAATGAAGCCTAGGTGAGTAATTATCGCTAGCTAAAATAAAATGAAGAATGCAATTTTTTATTTACAATGAGAAATTACTTGCTCAAGTCCAGAATATTCTAAGTTTGAATGGTCAGTGACTTTTCTACATTTAGACACATTTATTTGGGTAAATTATAATCAGTAGGTTTATTGTTAAGCATGATATATGGAGAGTAGGATGAATGGAATACACATGGACTTGGTGCTGAGATGAGCTCACCATTCCTCTAACAATCTGGACAGTCTTGTCATTCAAGATGAGACACTTAATTCATTTACTAAAATCCTATGGATCTACTCCCTCACTAAGTTTGACCTTGTTACCAAAATAATAACAGTCCAGTGATCAGGATTCCCCCAAACATAAATCTTTATGTCTAGTCTGTCCAAGTTCCCTGGCTAAGAATCCCTTAATAACCACTTCTAACTGATGCATGTTTTATGTAGATATCACAATTCATTTAAACAACTGACAGTCAACTTCTAACTGCCAAAGCACTTCTCTATCTCTTGAGATAATTTACATATATGTGCTTTGATTTGTTATTTTTTTATTCCAGGGATGAATCAAGAGAGGAGATGGTTAGGAAAGGTCCACCCTATAAGAAAGTTGTGTGTTTTTTTTTTTTAATAACTGACACAATTTCGAATCATGATAATAATAAAAAGTGGAATGAAATCTTGCTGATTTTATCATTGTTTTTCAATTATTTACAGATAATACACTATATTCTCATTGCCTCACTCTGAGATGGCTGCCCTCATTACCCTGACCTTACTACTCCACTAGCTGATTCTCCTATTATTACTATTATTTTAATTTAACTCTCTTTTCTTTATGAGAACCCTTCATATTTTACCATACTATTGATATATAACTATCAGCCAGGGCTCTGTCACAAAAAGATAAATCACTTTATGCATTTGGAGTATAACGGTTTAATACAGAATTAGGGCTTACACAACTCTAGGAAGAAAGGAGGGAGTCAGAGAAGTTACTACTGAAGGTCAGGAAAGCTGACATTAAGGTCAGAGTGTCAACTGCAAAGCTCCCAGCCAGAAGACTGTGTGTGGAGGAGCCTGAGTGCAGAGAAGAGTCTGGAGAGATGCACATGACTACGAAGTCAGGGCTGATGGGGTGATCCATGAGAGAATCCATGACTGTCCCGTGAAGCCACTTTGTGTGATCCACACAGCCTGCTGAGAAAAATCGCTCCCCTTTTTTCTGCTTCAACTTTCAGTCAAGTTCCTTTTGTTGATAAACTCAAACCCCCTCATAGGAAAAGGCAATCTGGCAAAT
Organism: Mirounga leonina; assembly: GCF_011800145.1. NCBI lineage: Eukaryota > Metazoa > Chordata > Mammalia > Carnivora > Phocidae > Mirounga > Mirounga leonina. Next base: position 482,887 of record NW_023270232.1, on the reverse strand, counting down.
GTAGTTTGCTGCCTTAGATCAGTGTTGTGTGATGGTGCAGAGATATTATTTATATTATCAATATTTATATTACTTTTGTTGCAGGATTTCCTTTCCTTCAGTGCCCATGGTTCTTAGTCACAGTGCATTGAAGAATGAGAGGTAGACCAGAAGAGTGGTGGACAGCAAAGCAAAGTTTATTGACAATAGAACAAAAGCTCCCAAAGAGGGAGGGGACCCGAGAGGGTTGCCACCAGAGTTTCTAAGTTTGGGGATTTTATAGGTCTGTTAGCAAGCTGTTTTAATCTGATTAACCCTTCATGCACCTGTCATCCAATGAGGTTTTTGTCCATGCCTTCATCTACCTATCAGGTAATTGTTCACATGACAAAGGATGGAAGGCTCCTTCCAGGGTGGTATAAAATCTTTTTAAGGGTGGTTTCCTCTTAGGGCAGGAGCCTCTTGTCCCAGTTTGCCTTTCTTCCAATTATCCTTCATTACTTTTAACCTTTGGATTTAGATTTTTTGAAGGTCTCTGTGATCTCAGTGTCTTTATGGTCAATTTACCAAATCTTCTATTCTCCAGCTTTACATTGAAATATAGATGATAAATAGATATGTGTATGTATATATGTGTATATATAGATAGATATACATATTATATATACATGCATTTATTTAAAGCTTATATATGATAAATATTCTGCATTGCATACAGTTTTGTGCATTTGATGTATGTTGGACAGAAATAGGTGTCCTATTATCAGTATTGTTCTGACCATGTCCCTTCATGACCCACTATTCTAAATACATACCAATGGCATTCTTGTGACTTTTTGCCTGAAGCCTTTCTTCCTCTATAAGAGAATTAGTACTAAATGAGCAGCCCTCAAGATGATGCCACATGTGAGTTGGAGAAAGAGTGTCCCAGGTATCCTACCCTTGTTGTGGCCTAACTCTGAGTTGTGTTCTACAGTTTGCCAGTGTTCTCAATGGGGATACACTCCAGTTGACCACAATAAGCACTGATTACATACACTTTATTGGCTTCCTCACTTTTCCTGTGCCACGTTTCCACTGCTCTGTGGATTACCTCCCAAATACTCACCTCCTCAAAATATTATCAAAGAGTATATTTCTTGTTTAACCCAATCTGAGACAGTTTCTCTTTCTTCTTGCCTTGCCTATGGTTTCTACTCTACAAAAGTTGCCTCTATCTTCAATTCCTCATTATGAATTTAAGTCTGTTGCAATGTAAATTGTTATTCATTGCTTCCCTAATTGCTTTTTTTATTCAACTCAAATCCTGTTAGCTATCTAGATTCTAGATTGTTTACATTTCTTCTTACTTGTGTCTGTGTAGTATAACAATGTCCACTGTTCGTTTGCTTGTTTGTTTTAATTTTCTGAATCTCTTTGTGTTTAGTGGGTCTATTATATGTCATACTACTAGATTTTGTTTTGTTAGCCAGTGTGAAAATTATTTTCGTTTTGACAAATTAAGCCAAAGCTTTTGGCATGATAGATAAGCTTAGCCTCAGTCACATCAAATAGTTTTATGTTCTATCCTTTTGCAATATCATCGGTTTAAATTTGTCTTTCTCATTTTGGGTTTATCTTCTTGTAGTTAGGAAGATTTTTTTCCCCTCTCTCCTTCCTTCACCTTTAATAATTTTACTAAATCTTCAGGCATATAAACATCACATACCATACTGTCTCATATATACATATATATATGCCTGTTAGTGCTGGTTCTAGTCAAAGGTATATTCAATGCTAAACACCAGTACTTACGCCAATGACTCTTCAGTAACTTTGGTTATCTAAAACCCATTCTCTGGTAGATTCCATAGGAATAATATTCCCTGGGTTCTTACATGTTTATGATAATTAGCCTGTGTCTTTAATATTGAAAGTTGTTTTGTCTGAATATAAAATAGTTAGCCCACATTATCTTTCTTTGACTATCCTACATATATTAGTACTTTGTTTTCCAGCATAAAACATCACTATCAAAAAGCCTGACATCAATATTTTAGTCTGAAATCAATATTTCTCTCCTGAAACCAACTTGATCTTTTTTGCTACAGGCCCAAACGATTTTTTTCTTCCATTTTCTTTAAGTCCAAAAGTTTTATTAAAATAATTCTCAATATTGGTCATCTGGGAAAATTTTCCCAGGAAGATGTAGGTTCAAGTCTTAATTTATTTCAGGAATTTTTCTAGCAGTAATATAGAGATCCAAATCCTCATTTATTCCTAAAAAATAACCAGGAAAAATAAATAATTAAGTATTCAAGACCATGACAGTGAAAGAGAAGGCAGACTGGTTCCTTGTCCAAGTAACTTGTAGGCACACAAGCTCAACTCTCTTCTATTTCTCTATAAGCTTTTTTCTTCCTGTTTTTATTTTTGTCTGCCATTCAAGCACTTCCTAAACTTCACCCCAACTGTCACGAAATCAAGTCAAATCTCATAAAACCAAATCTCTTTTCTCACTTACTAGTATTTCTTTCATTTGCATTTTATTTTATTGTATTTAGGTTGGTTTACTACAGGGTCATTACCACGATGTCCATTAAGTGATGCTTGTGAAATCTGGACTCTACTGAACTCAATCAAACTAGCTCAGTGCATGGCTCAGCCAACTATTGTGGTTGTCAGAACCTAAACACTTTGTACCTTTCTTCTCCTATGTCATCTGCATCTTTATGTATTTTAAAAACTGTTCTCATACTAATGTAATGCTTCTATTTTTACTATTGTAGTATACAGATTTCTAAACACACATACCATATAAACCGATAAAAATCTCTAAACAAAACAACACATCATGTATTTATAAACCCTATTCCTTTTTTCTCATAATACAATACACAAAATAGTAATATATGATGTTATAGTTGAGGAAGTCATTCCATTCTCTGGGCCTCAGGTTCCTCCAATAAAAATGAGGGTCTGTATTGTACTCTCAAAGGGGTTTTGAGGCTCTCCTCCTCCCCGCAACAATACAGTGGGAGATATAAGAAATGAAGCCCCAGGAATTCCAAGGCTTGCTTTCCTTAACCAAAGAACTCTTAACTTCTTTCTTTCTTATACTGGAATTCCACAGAAGATTTACTTTAAATCAAATTTCTGAGATTAAAAAAAAAAAGTGTGAAAATCACAGGACTGAATAAAAATGATTTCTAGACCTTAAAAATAAAGAAGGTAAAGGGAAGGAAAGGAGGAAGGAGAAAATTCTCATGCTTTCTTGATTTGATAAATTAATCCCTATGATAATAAGTATTTTCTTTCGAATGACACATGATGTCATTAATCCACCAATGATAATAATTATTTTCCTAAGAGTGATACATGACATCACTAATCTGGATAGAGGTTGATAGTGAATAGTTTGTTCAGTGTAACTCTCACCATATAAGAGAGAAAATGTAAAGGACTGATAGATGTTTGGCACCAGTCCAGTCATATTCTTTTCATGCTGGATCTCTTCCGATTGGTTAAGTACCCATGAGTTCTTAAATATTTTGCTTATCATCCTTGAAACTCAGACATGGCTAGCAGAGAGGGTCAGCACTGTAGACTATCCTATTGTAGTGAGGAACAACCTGAGCTTGTCTTCATTTACATTTGAACATTCTGATAGTACCTGCCTCCACTTGGAGAATTATATACCTAAACTTCAATACGTAGCCTTCAGTCGTGATATTAACTCATTCCACTGCATAAAGATTAAAAATGTGGAAAGGATGGGGCACCTGGCTGCCTTAGTTGGTAGAGCATATGACTCTTGATCTCAGGGTTGTGAGTTCCAGCCCCACATTGGTCATAGAGAGTACTTAGAAATAAAATCTTAAATAAAAAAAAATGGAAAGGATGAATATAAAATATTTAAGAGCATACCACCTCTGTTTTAATTTTTATTATCATAGATAAGATGTCACATAATGAAGGAAAATCTATATATTATCTATATAATACTTATAAATCTATAGATTATACATACTTTTATCTATAAATCTGTTATAATTAGGTATACTGTTTACCTGAAAAATATAACCCATTGAGCCATGGCTTGTTTGGAGGAACAAACCTCGGTAGTCTCTAATTGCAAGTTAGAGGATTGGACAAGAAAATTAAGATTCGTTTAATTCTGTTTGCCTGCTTGATTTTGTTTCACATGAATTCCTATTTCCCCTTAAAAAACACAAACAGGAGTGCAAATAGCTCCTTCTGCTGCTGTCTTCTCAGTAGGTACTGTACTTGTCCCATGAATGAATTTCAAAAATTAACTTGAGACCTGAATCATTAACTCAGCCTTTCAAGCATTTCAGTGCAGTTATAGAGTCCACATTTTCAGAGTTGAGCTTTGGTGGCCATTTTGAGGTTATTTTGACCAAGAAGATATTTTCCTGTGGGAATGGGAGTCTAGAATAACTGTGGGTCTGATTTTGAGTAAGAATGACCAAATATGTCATACTTATTACTCAATGATAAAAAAATGAATAAAAGTTAAAGTGAATTGATTTGCTTTCCAAAGTTGTCAAAATGTTCCTAACATCAAAATAATGAATCAACATGGCAGAGTCATAAGCCATTAGTACCCTACACAAATCATTCTGCAGACTGCCCCTGTACTCGCTGAAGGCATGAGCATCCTTATTCTATTACTGATCTGTTCCCCTTATCTGAGGTATGTTCTACCTCTGTCTTTTTCTGTACCTATTTTATATGCTGCCCATCTTTTAAATTCAAGTTCAGGTTTCATCTTCGTCATGGTAACTTCCCTATTCCTCAATCACTCCAAGTCACAGAGATCTCTCTCTTCTTTTATTTACATAATACATATAATCTGCTCCAAATAATTTATACTTAAATATAAAATTTATTTGGCTCTCTTTGGGGCACCTGGGTGGCTCAGTTGCTTAAGTGTCTGCCTTCCACTCAGGTTATGATCCTGGAGTCTGTCTGCCTTCCACTCAGGTCATGATCATGCTCTGCAGGGAGCCTGCTTCTCCCTCTGCACCTCCCCACTCATGATCTCTCTCTCACTCTCTCTCAAATAAATAAATAAAATCTTTTTTTAAAATTTTAAAAAATAAAATAAAATTTATTTGGCTCCCTAGGCATTTTAGTCCCTTTCCTCCGGCTAGATACTAGCTTTTTTAGATAATAGAAACTAGACATTCCTCTCTGTTATAAAACTACAAGATAGGTGTTCAAAGAATAGAGTTTGCCAAATGGAAGAAAATAGGTCAGGACTGAAATTCAAACATTTATCTATCATATAAGCATACAGATTATTAAAATATATAAAGATTTCCATTTCAGTTGATAAATAACCACTGCCCCATCTCCCACCCCCACCCGCCACCCCCCCAAGTTCTCTCTCACTACTAGAAGTCTCCTCTCAATCCATAAACTAAAGGTGTGATATGAAACACAGACGGAGGTTTCCAGCTGTCTGTCCCAGCCTCATGGCCACTTTCTGTTCTGATGGTTTGTGCCCATGCTATAGTGATGAATTTTACCACTGATTAATGTGTTATGTAATTTGAATCCAGGAGATAGTTTGTAATTCTGTAAAGACCATTTCAGAATTTTCATTCTGAAAGTAAAAAAGTCCATATAATGCTTTCTAGATAAGAAAAATTTGTGCCTCTACTAATTAGCTCCTACCATTCTCTAGCTTTTAACATATATTCCCTTCTAATAATAACCATAGCAATTTTGCTTATTATATAGAGATGATGATACTGTCACTTTTAACAGCAAATGATGCTTATTTTTCTGCCTTCCAGAAATTAATGACAATTAAATGAGTACATACAAAGAAAATTTATATTACATAAATTATTAACTTACTATTAATCTAGTATTGTGCTTGCATATTTGGTTCAGATATCTCTAAAATAACATACCATTGTATTAGTTTATCTTAGTGCAATTAATCTGCCACTATGTTTTCCAATAACAACAGTGAAAGTAGACCAATACCAATGTGAAAATACTTTCTTTTATAGGTAATTGATCTAGAAACATGCAATCAGAAATAACTGAAAGAATTTTTTTTTTTACTAATGGACATGTTATGAATGAGGGACAATAATAGTACTACAACCCAAATACTTACCCTAAAATCTGTTATTGATCAGAATTCTCTCTTAAAATATCACTGTTTTATATTTGGGCAATTTCCTTGTGAGTATGGTATGAGGGCTATATGTTTTAAGGAAAACTTCCTAGAAAGCATAAATTAAGCTAGGTTCTTCGGGAGAGACAGCATGTTAACAAATGAAATAAAAAGAAGAATGTAGTCCATGTGATAGATCCATATGAGTGAAGGTGGAAACCAGGATTAAGTGTTATATGTCTTTTGTCCTAATTAGAAAGAGTGTCCAAGAAGGAAAAACGAAGATAAATAATTTTTGGTTTTAATTCTCAATCCCTAAGATCCATTCATATTGCTTCTCTGGAATAAAGATTCTACTCCTGACACTTTGCCTCCACTACCAGAGTAACATGCACAGTAAGAACTTAGTTGTAGCTTCTCAGTGGAATCACAAGGACAATTGCTCTTCATTCAACACACAGCATCCTCTGAATAGGGATGAGAGATATTATGATTATTTCAATGGAGACTTCTGCTCTTTTGTCAATTACTCACCTCTTTTCTGATCTCTAGCTAAAGTAGGTTTAGATCCTTTGTTTGATGTCCCAATGTAATATGTGATTCTACGTTCTCCAGTCTTAAGGATTTAATAACCCCTATCGTAGTATGAGCTTAGATTCTGAATCACTGAGGAAAATCTCATATTAATTGTGCTCTCCCTTTTTAGATTTTCTGAGAATTCCTACAAAATATTTCCATGCTCCATAAACTGATTATACTTTTCACTTATTACCTTTGCCAGCCATTTTCCCCCAAATGGACTTTCCATTTCCTTTAAGGTCCTCTCTTGCTGACAGCAACCATGACTGTGGCCATTTTCCTTTCTCCTTCCATCCAGAATGGACACTGATACACCCTTTAATTCATTAAAGCAGAGCCAACAAAAATGTTCAGAATGTTAACCTTACTATTCTGAAGGTTTGGAGATGAGATTATAAAGCTAAGAAGGAAAATACAAAAGTTTATTTATTTCTGATAGATATTCTCCAAAAATAGGGGATGTTTAATCCCCTCCTTGTATGAGAACACTGCTCCTCCTATGAATAGATGGAGTCTATGTCCCCTTCCTTTGAATATGAACTGCACATATAATGTGCTTTGACCAATAGGATAGGATGGAAGTGACAGTATATCAGTGCTGGGCCTAGCCTATAAGAGACATTTAGCTTCTACTTTCTTGGAACTCAGCTACTATGTTGTCATAAAATGAAGTCTATCCTGTTACAAAGTGAGATCACTTGGAGAGGTCCTGCAGGATGAATCACCATAGCAAAAGAGAAGCTATATGAAGGAAAGCTGAGGAGCCCCAGCAGCAGGCAGCACCAAGGCCTGAGTGTGAATGAGATCTTTCTGAACATCCAGCCTCACACTTCCCCCAAATGAGTGCAGCTTATTCCAGGGATGCCTCCTGGAGCAGAAGAACTGATGAGGGAGCTGAAGGCTAGCTGAGGACAAAGCCCAAGCTGACAGCCCCCCCCACACACACACCCTCCCCAGGAGGAATATGTGTGACATTCCTCAGGCACTCCTGGCTGCCCTAAAACTGAGGGAGGGAAAAAACAAATGGTTAATAGAGATCACAGGCCTGCAAGACAGGAGTCTCCATCAGTTTACCAATGTCCTCGTGATTTACAAGGAAAAAGTGTTCTTATCAATAGCCTAACTTTCAGAGACCCGTAACTCAATTTCTTGGAGCCCTAACATCACCCTCCCCTCCATTGAGTGATGTGGGAAACAAAAGTAGAAGCGAATGTAAATAAAATAAAATTTCCTTATAACCTGCAGCCCATTGGCAAGTACTTGAGGCAGGCAGAGTATAACATTCCTCCAGGAAACTCCCAACTGTCTTAATGTTAATGCTTTACTAAAGGAAAAACAACCTTAGCTTGACAATAGCCAGGACTCCAGTATCCTTAGGGTCTTCTTTAGCATATGAAAGTCCTTTTGGAAACCTTTTTCCTTACCTCCCCCAACTCCCAAGTATATAATCAGCCATTCCTCACAACCCCAGTGCAGCAGCTCTTTCTGCCCAGGGGTCCTGTCCCCGTGCTTTAATAAAATCACCTTTTTGCACCAAAGGCTTCTCAGAATTCTTTCTTGGCTGTCAGCTCCAGCCCTCACCAATATTCTAAAACTACATCAGAACCACCCCAGTGGCTCTCCTGGGCCTCAGCTTAGTGACTGTAGATCTTGGTACTTCTCAGACTCTATAATTATATGAGCCATTCCTTATTATATATAAGTACATATATCATAATTATACATTATATAAAATAAATATTATAATGTAATTATAATAATTTATATATAAGCATATGTGTGTAAATATGAATATGTATGTGTGTCTGTATGTTTAGCTCTTAATGGTCTGTTTCTCTGGAGAACCCTAACACAATCTGCCTTTTTTAATTTCCTAGCAAATATACTACATAGTAAGTCAGAATATATCTTCATCAGCAACAGACATTGTTTATTCCTATCTCTAGAGAAAGCCTTCTACTAAGGTTTTTTACTACCTTCAGAGTATAAAAGGAGCCAAAAGATTAATACAATTGGTACATTAAGATGCTATTTTCTTCCCCTTTACCTAATATTCCCCTCATTAAAAAGATGTAAAATTGTTTTAAAAGTGTTCTCTTTAACATTTATCATTACTATGGCACTAATTAAAATTTGTGCCTTATTTTCTAAAATGTAGGTATGTCATCTTGTTTCCAGGAGACTGAAGATTGGAATTTTCAGTGTTCAATTTTTGTACGTTATCAAGGAGTCCCCAGAAAAACATAGCTCGCCCCATGAGAAAAGAGAACCTAGATGTGAAAGTTGGTGCAAAATAAAACCAGCCTGTGTCAAAAGAGAGGGAAGATGGTGAACACTCAGAGCATCTGTCATTTTAGTCTATCCTCTGATCCAACCTATATGGACTCATGCTTCATCTTTAGGCAAGGGACCGATGATAAAAGAACATGTCCAAACTCGAGGCACCTGGATGGCATACTGGTTGTGTGTGGGACTCTGCTTTGGCTCAGGTGGTGATCTCAGGGTCATGAGATCGAGCTCCACATCAGGCTTCGCACTGAGCACAGAGTCTCCTTGAGTATTTCTCTCCCCCTCCCTTCTCTGTCTCTCTCCCCTCCCTTCTCTGTCTCTCTCTCAAATAAATAAACAAATCTGAAGAAAAAAGAGAGAGAGAGAACCTCTCTAAACTAAATCAACTGGGACTCTGAAAAGCCAAGGTGGTGGTTGTTATCAAGTGCCAGTGGCTTTAGCAATGAGACAAAAATCTCTCAATCTGGGGCAGTGTTGTTGTTTTCAATAGTTACAGGCACCATATGGCACCATGGGTTTGTATTTTAGCATGCCCTGAAGTAGGCATTAGCAACCACAAGCCAGAAATCAGTAATCTCTAGTAGCCAGCATAAGTAGGTACCCAGTTCAAGAGAATGGGAAAATTGTGAGTACCATATTGATTCCCAGAAGACTAGTTTGCAAGTCATATTGGAAATATGCTTTGATAGGGCTGTTTTAGGGACTTCCAAGTCAGAAGTAGAGATGCACTGCTTTGTGACTTGTAATAATACCCTTTGTGTCCCCAGGTTAAGGTGGCCTGATTACATCCACAGCAATGTCCTGGCCTACCCTCTACATATTCCTTTAATGCTGTTTATAAATTCAATGCCACCTGACTTATATAGCAAACTGCTATTTTCAGGAATGAGATAGAATAATAGGAGTCCTTTTAAATGTATATCTCCTGAATGTAAACTTGTTCCTAAATCATATCTAGTGGTTTAAATTAAGTCTCCTCTTTACTCTTTAAAAGTAAACTTTCTATGAAAAATTCAGGCACCGGCTTGAGTATGGGAATTTTTGAAACATAAATTAACTTTAAATAATGCAAAATCACACTATACTATTCAAGATGAAGCTTTTCTATTTAAATTTCATGAAAGATTAAGGCAACTGAAAAAGGAATGTGGATGGACTCAAAGTAACAGTTTGCATTTAGATGTTAGAAAACAATAAAAGAAATGGTCTCATGTTTTAATTTGCATATATATGTGAGTAAAGACAGGAGTAAAGATCAAGGATCTGAACTCTGAAATGGCATTTCAATAAAACAATCTAGTGACAAAGATTTTTTTTCACAGATCAGCCAATTTCCTTCTTCCAGTATTTCTAGATAAAATATGACAAACCTTACTTTCCCACCTCCTGCAATTTTAGGGGGAGGAAATTATGTTTTGGAAAATACCTATATGCAATCAACTAGATGTTAGCTAAAAAATGAAATCATTATCTCTTTTCCTTATCAAATTCAATTATGCCTCAATTTTAAAAGTAGGATACAGTGGTATGCACATTTCTCTTGAATCGAAATCCAACATCAAACCTTCAAAAAATATTATAGTATGATAACTTTAAAAACATAAACTTACAGGCTGAACATTAACTTAAAGTGTCTTATTTTTTTAATTACACATGCTACCACATGTATTAACATTGAATACGTTTTGATATGTAAAAGAGTCAGATACAAAAGGCCATGTAGTGTATGATATATTGACATGAAATGTCCAGAACAAACTGATACAGATAGAAAGTAATTTAATGATTGTCATAGCCATAGGCTAAGTGTGGCAACAAGATAGAAAGCGACTACTAATGGGTGTGAGGTTTCTTTTTGGGGTGATAAAAATATTCTGAAATTAGATAGCAATGATGTTTGCACAAGTCTGTAAATATACTAAAAATCACTGTACACCTTAATACTGTGAATGTTATTGCATGTAAATTGTATCTTGACAAAACTGTTATTAAAATAATAATAAGTAAAGAATAAACAAAAATATAGAGGCCAAAGAATAATAATACAACAAAACACATGCAGAGAAAATTTCATACATATATCCTTTTATAACAAGAAGTTTTTATGCACCACATTGTATTTCCTTGATAGTGAGATTGAACATCATTTCATATGTTTATTTTATATTTAATATTTCTCTTGTTTGAATTGCTTGCCTATAATTTTTTTGATTATAGTTAACACACTTAGTTTCAGGTGTACACCATATTGACTTGACAAAATTATCCATTATGCTGTGTTCACCCCAAGTGTAGCTACCATCTGTTCCCATACACCACTATTACAGTATCACTGACTATTCTTTGTGCTGTGCCTTGTATTCCTGTGACTTATTCTACAATGTTGTATCTTAAAATTCAAAAAAATAAATATAGTCAGCTGATACTAATAATAGTTATCTGAGACACAGTTAATAGTTCTTTGTTTTAAATATTAATAAATAAATAAATAAATATTTAAATATTAAATAAAGAATCATAGAATCTTAGAGCTCTAAGGTAATTTCTCAATAATTTCCAACAGTCTGTGTCTGAAGACCTGAGAACCAAGATCACCAATATCCAAAGCCAGGAGAAGATGGATGTCCCAATTTAACTGAGAGGGTGAATTCACATGTCCTTTCTCTCTCTCTCTATTCTCTCTCTCTCTCTTTTTTTTTTTTCTATTCAGGCCCTAAAATGGATTGGATGATGCTATCCTCATTGGAGAGAGCCATCCTATTTACTCAGTCTACCAATTCAAGTGCTAATCTCATCTGGAAAAACCCACACAGACACATCCAGAAATAAAATTTTACCAGCTCCCTGGGCACCCCCTAGCCCAGTCAAGTTGACATAAAATTAACCATCACAGTAAGTTATCAATTACTTATGAATAGGCTACTGAGAACTCTCAGGCTGCTGAATGATCCCATATTACTATATTCTAAACAAAACTACAGAATATGACTGTTTATTTTTCTGCCATAGTTGAAGCTCATAGATTTCTTTGTGCATCACTTCTTCCATTAAGGACGACTCTAGAATGTTTCTTGAAGCAATCTGGGGAGTAATGGCGAGGCTCTTCTAAGGACCCTCTCACCAGAGGGTTGAGCCAATTTTGTTTTTGTTACTAGAGTTGCTTTTACTTCTAGTGTACAGTCTTAAAAGATGGCTGCCATTAATTCCTTCCCTCCCTGATACACATGCTGTTCTACACATCATAAAGCAGAGTCTACTTCCCCTCCCCTTGAGTCTGTGCAGTCTTGTAATTTTACTTTGTTAGACTACAGCAGAAGAATGCTATACCACTTTCAGGCCTGGTTTCTAAGAGGCCTGGCAGGTTCTGCTCTCTTTCTAGAGAAGCCAGATATCATTTTGTAAACAAAATTGTGTTGTGCTACTGAGTGAGGAGAAAACAGAAAAAAAGAGAGCCCAAGTGGAGAGGAAATTAGCTGTCAAATATGTCAGTAAAGCTTTATTAGACAGGTACAGCCACAGGTAAATGTAGGTGATTGAGTGATCTCAGCCAATGTCACCTGAAGTAGAAGAACCTGCCTAAATCCTGAAATATAAAATCTTAAGAAATAATAAATAATTTTTTTAACCAGTAAGTTCTGGGGTGATGTTTTTACACAGCAATAAATAACTGAAACATACATCTATGGCAGAGAAACCAATACTTATGATCATGATATTTCAAGGTTTTATCTCTATGCCTTGAATCAAGCTAGGCCTGCTTCTAGTATATGGAATAAGTGAGGACAAGAAATTTGAGAACACAAAACACACATGCTCGGGCCCAGATGTGGACATAACAAATAATGGGAACGTTAAGGGAACAGTCATCCTCACTTTAGTATAATCAAATAGCTCTCTCTGAGATATTGATTAATTTATCAAGCCCTCCTTTCTATCCATGCTCCAGCAGAATTACCCAACATTTTTAAGTTATTCAAAAAGTCTCCTTCTTCAAAGGAACTATACAGATATTTCTCTCTAATGCCATAGTTCACAAACATTTCCACCCATGAATCCCTGAGAGCTCCAACAATCCGTAATCTTAAAAAATTTTTTCCATCCAAGGAATTTCTCTTGGGATTCTATTGTTTTCAGAAGTACAGATGAGGTGATATGCCACCAAACTAGTAATTCTCCTGAAACATCTTGTTCTATTATTAAAATATTTTATGAGACAACAAAATGCAATTTCTTCAAAATAGGCATTGTTAAGCATTGTTAAGATTATTAAGCATTACTTAAATTCAAGAGAGTCCATCAAAGATCTGACTCTTGTTAAACGTTTCTATTTTTCTCACATCCCTATGGATAAAGCAAACTTTCTTAACATGGGTAACAAAGCCCTGTTTCCCTTGCCAACCTTATGTCTTGCTTACTGTCACATGATTTTTTAAAAAAACAGCCACCCTAAAATAGAAATAATAACAATAGCAATAAATACCATGGGAAGGATCAGGAAGAACTTTGAGCAGAGTCCAAACACAAGACCCAGGTACTCAGAACTTTCTAAGACTGAGAATAGACTAGGAAAACCAACAGCCCTCACTCTGCCACCACCAAAAACTTAGCAGAGTATCAAGGCACAGTATCAACTACTACCTAGAGAGGTGCAGAAGTAAAGAGACCCAATCTGTACAAAATGCAGCAGGTTGGAACCTGAGGGTTGAGCAAGAATAATGAGCATCACCCACCATACAAGGCCCCACACCAAGTATAAGACTCAGTATCCTACCACTGAAAGAATTTGAAGTTTATGGTACACAGACTACATATCATCTGTCATGGTAGCAAGAATGAAACCCAAGCCCAGTACAAACAACTAGTAAGTAGATTGACTCAAATTCCTACACTAACTGCCCTAAAGAAAGAGAGACATACCCATGTGTGGGCATAAATACTATTTACCTCAGCCTTTCAACACCTGATGTCTGGCATGCAACATAAAATTTCAAGATACAAATCAAAACAAGAGAACAAAAAAAAACTTTTTGGGGGGGTTCCTGGGTGGTTCAGATGGTTGGGAGTCTGCCTTCAGCTCAGGTCATGATCTCCAGGTCCTGGGATAGAGCCCCAAGTTTGAACTCCCTGCTTATCAGGGAGTCTGCTTCTCCATCTCTCCCCCTGCTTGTGCTCCCTCTGTCTCTCTGTCTCTCTCTCCCTCTCAAATGAATAAATAAAGTCTTTAAAAAAAAAAAAAAAAAACTTTTTTCAACAGATAATGCAGTTGACACAACCTATTTCAGAAGTTACCCAGATGTTGGAAATACCAGTCAAGGATTTTCCCAAAGGACAAGCAAGAATGAGTCCCTGTAACCAAAGATGAACAGCATAACCCTGGATACCTAGATAAACCACTGTTGGTACTAAGAAATGTTTTCTGATGGTGAGGGGCAGGCAACTGTAAAGGAGCTTTATATCTTATCTCTCCACCTATGGTATCATCATGGTTGTATAGTACACAGGATAATAAATTTGATTTACTATTTAAGAGTAAACCAAAGGACAAGCAAGAATGAGTCCCTGAACTACCAGTCAAGGATTTTAAAATATCTATAATTAATATGCTAATGGATCTAATGGAAAATGTGGATAACTTGCACAAATCAATAAGAGGAAATATCAAGAGAGAGATGGAAACTATTAAAAAGACTCAAATAATAATGCTAGAAATACACACACACACACATGCAAATACACACACACATCACATCACATCACATCAGCTATGAAGAATTTTTTCAATGGCCACATTAGCAGAGTGCACTCAGCTGAGAAAAGAATCAGTGAATTTAAAGATAGCCAATTGAAATTACCTGAATTGAAACACAAAGAGAAGGAAAGAAGGAAGGAGGGAAAGAAGGAAGGGTGAGAGGGAAAAGAAAAGAGAAAAGAAAAGAAAAGAAAAAAGAAAAGAGCAAAAAACAACATTCCAGAAGTGAGGGCCAGTGTCACACCATCTACGATGTGGGTTGGTGCTCCAGAGTTGATGAGGGAGAACTGGGCTACAGACGTATTTGAGGAGATGATGACTGAGAATGTAACAAAATTAATGAAAGACAACAAGCCACGGATCAAAGTTCAAAAGATCCCAAATAGAATAAACAGTAAAAAGAAAAAACAAAAATAAAGACCTAGACATATCACAATCGAATTACTGAAAAACAAAACAAAAGGCCTTTCTCGAAACAGGTAGAGAAAAAGATACAGTGACAACAGAGAAACAAAGAAATATCTAAAAAGTTAAAGCAGACTTCTTGTCAGAAAATGTGCAAGCCACAAGACAATGGTAGCAGTATTTTTACAGTACTGAAAGAAGAAAACAACTATCAACCTGAACTCTAGATCAAGCAAAAATGTTTTTAAAAAATGTAAGAACAAACAAATTCATTGCTGGCAGACCTTAAGTACAATAAATGGTAAACAAATTTTTTTTGTAGACAGAAATAATATGATCCAGATTAAAATTTGGATAAGCACAAAGAAAAGGAGAGCACAAGAAATGGTAAAAAAGGCAATAATAAAAAAAAAAAACATATTTTTCTTATCTATAGTTATTTAATATATAACTGACTTTTAAAGCAAATATAATGTATTGAGTTTTTTACATACATAAAATTAAAATGTATGACAAGAAAAATGCAAAGGATAGAAGCAAGGAAATGGACGTATACTATTGACGTTCCTTATGCTATGTGTCAGTTGGTACAATATTTAAAGTTAGACTGAGATTAAGTCAAAAAGGTGACCAACATAGTTCAGGGGATCTCTCTGAAGGATAGCATTTAAGGTACTCTTCTATTAAACCATAACTTTTTGGCTTATTGAACCACTTAAAAATGACAGATTCTTTCATTTCATTGTAGTCTCAGAAAACTACATGATAATAAGACTGAATGACTTATATAGAGAGTTCAATAAATTGTAATTTCCACTCATGACAGAAAAGTCCTCCGCATACCTTGTTATTTTTACTAAATACCATAGTATATTGATAAATAGAACTGTCAGGTAGAAATGCTGAAATGTTATTATTTTTTAAAGATTTTATTTATTTATTTGACAGACAGTGAGAGAGGGAACACAAGCAGGGGGAGTGGGAGAGGGAGAAGCAGGCTTCCTGCGGAGCGGGGAGCCCGATGTAGGGCTCGATCCCAGGACCTGAGCCAAAGGCAGACACTTAACGATTGAGCCACCCAGGCGCCCTGAAATGTTATTTTAGAGTGAATGAAAATATTCTCTAGAAAATAGATTTTTTTTTCAAGGTCCAGGTTTGTCATTTTTTTTTTTCAAATAAGTTTATAATAGCAATATGATAAAATAGAAGTCTTAGCCTAAAAGGAATTCTAAGATTATTTGTTTCATTTTACCTTTTGGATAAGATGCAGTTCATTATATGATCTTTACTTTGCAATATAATCAAAACTCTAAAACCTATTCAAAAAATTTTAAAGGTATTTGGCACTCCAACATCATGATTCCCAGATCCGTGTGGTTATGTATGGAGTAAATTAAGTTAGAAATATCTGGGGCGCCTGGATGGCTCAGTTGGTTAAGTTAGAAATATCTGTCTAGATCTTTAAAAATGTTAATAAAGTTATAGATTTTATTTATGAAATTTTCATTTTGATTTAATATAAAATAACCACCATTCTAAAGGGCTACGTTGAAAATGACACTATCGTAGAAGTATATAAAACATTCATTTCCGTATTTAAGGTTTAATTTACATGCAGTAAAATTCAGTTTTGACAAATATATACAGTCATATAACCACGATCAAGATAAATAACAGTTCCATTAACCCCAAAATTCTCATATGTCCTTTTTAGGTCAATTCCTCTCCAATCCCCAGCATCTGCAACTAGTGGTCTGTGTTTTCTCTCCATACTTTTGCCTTTGCAAGAATGTTGTATATACAGTCATACACTATGTAGCCTTTTGATTCATTTATTTTGCTACATATAAAGCATTTTAGTTTCATCCATATTATTACATGTATTAGTAGTCCATTTCTTTTTACTTGAGTAGTAGTATTTCATTGTATGGATACACCATAACTTGTTTATACACTCCATGGTTATACATTCCATAGAGACTTTTGAGTTGTTTCCAGTCTTTGGTTCTTATGAACATTTGTTTCTTATGAATATATCTCACTAAATATTCAATGACATGTTTTTGTATGACCATCAGTTTAATTTCACTTTGGTGGATACCTTGGAATGGTTTTGCTCTGTCATAGGTTAGGTGTATATTTAATTTCATGGGAAACTACCAAATTGTTTTCCTAAGTTTCTGTGCCATTTTCCATTTTAACCAGCAATTTGTGAAAGTTCCAGTTGCTCTACATTCTTACTGGCACATGGTAATGGACTTATTAAAAAAAAATTTTAGCCATCATAATAGGTCTGTAGTGTTATATCATTGTGGTTTTAATTTGCATTTATCCAATAACTTTTACATAAGCTTAATCTTCTTTGTTGAACTTTCTGTTTAAATATCTTCACCCCACTTTTTTTTTAATTGGGATATTTGTTCTTCCACTATTAAATTTGGAGAATTCTGGCTACAGTTCCTTTCTCAGATATATAGTTTAGAAATATTTTCTCTCAGGATATGGCTTATCTTCTCATTCTCTTAACAGTGTAATTTTGAAGAACACAAGTTCTTAATTTTTGTTAAATTCATTTATCTTTTTTTTTAGTTTTTGTGTATCATGCTTTTGTTGTCATAACTAAGAAATCTTTGCTACTTAAACTGTTTAATATTATGTGTCAACTGGGCTAGTGTCAACGTCTAGTGCGTTGGGGTCCCTGGGTAAGGGTCTACGAAATCACCAGGACACAGGGGATGCAGAGCAAAGGCAGCACTTGCAACTGCATACTGCCGTTTATTTCTCACGTAGCTATATACTTGCAGAGATCAGATAAACATAACAATAAACATAACAAGCCTACATCATCTCAATTCCTTCTTTTTTCTTTTGTTTTAATAAAAGTGCCCTCCAAAGGATGGCCATAGAATTCTGGAAGGCTTTAGATAGCAAAAATGCAACAGCATAAAGCATAAGATAACAATCAACAATACAAATCCCATTCCTCCGGCAGTATGCCCCAAACTCTGAATAATACCTTTTGGATCTAGTCCCTCAAGTTGCTTAAGAAGTAAATTGGCCAACGTAGCGGCATCTGATACAGTAAGCAAGGCACACATAGCCAAAAATAAATTTTCAGGCGTACAAGCCTTCCCCGTTCGCTGCAGGATTTTTTGCCCTTCCCCACTAAGCTTTTTAATTTGCCCCCAAGTCGGCAAAGCAGTAGCAAATATCTGCCGACGGCGACGTCGTCCTCCCAAATTCAGATGTGCCATGGCCTGTAATGGAAGTTCATCTTGGTCTGGATTCCCCATCCATCGCCTGGTGGGATACGGTGCCGTTCGAATTGGCCCTCGACCGGATCCATCGCGTGGGGAGCCAGGAACAGGTCCGTCCATCCTCTGTGGAGACATAAGCATAACCCTTCCCTCTGCAAAGCAATAGCCCTGGTTGCCATTCTGCATCTGCAGTCAGTTTAAACCATATATGTTCATTTAATGGAGGGGGAGCAACCTCTCCCTCTATGAACTGTTTCTCTGCACGGGAGAGGATATCTCCCTGCGGAAGATTCAAGAAATTTAATGCGAGCAGAGCTTGTTGCAAAATAGAACGTGCATTTGATTGAGTGAATGCTAAGATATGATCCTTTTTCCTCCTTTTTAATTTTTTAATTTGTAACTTTAAGGTATTATGTGCACGTTCTACAATAGCTTGCCCTTGAGGATTATACTCAATGCCTGTTTTATGCATGATACCATATTGTTTACAGAAAGTTTGAAATTTTTTACTGCTATATGCAGGTCCATTATCTGTTTTAATAGTGGATGGTAAACCCATCACAGCAAAAGTTTCTAGAAGATGGGAGATGACATGCTGTGTGGTTTCACCACTTTGTGCTGTGGCCCATATAAATTGAGAATATGTATCTATTACCACATGTACATACATACAAAGTTCAGAAAACCACATCTGCCATTGCAGATACTCAGGCTCCTTTAAAAGAGCCCGACAGAGGACCCTCCAGTCCTCAGGAGAAAAATTATTATAATGTCGAGCTAGACCATTAACTAGCTCCTTAACATAATGTGATTGAGGTCCATATAAAGACACTGCCTTTTTCAAGCAACCAATATCTTCTATACCTATTCCTTCATATATGGTGCTTGTGCCATTCCCTGGACCGGGGGAGGCCTAATAACAGGAAAAGCAAAGACAGAATTAGCTGCGCCAGCCTCATCATCGCTATCCTCTAGCGCATCAAGCTCAGCTAAAGCAGCAGAAAGGAAAGGATTTTTAGAAGAAAGAGCTGGTACAGACGGCAAAGGCGGAGCAGAGGGCTTCCTAGAGGGTTTCTTAGACTCTTCCGCCATAGCCATAACCTGCTGAAAAACCTTCCACATACGCTCCACCTCGGGATCCAACTTTACTTTCGGTTTTGGTTCTTCATTACCACACTCGCTAGGCTCACGGGATGGTGTAAGCTTAAAGGTATCTTTCTCTACCGCCCTTTTCTCATTCGTATCTAAAGGGAGGTCTTGTATTGAAGGAGCCATCTCCTTATGGAAGTCTTAGACCGTGCGGTCATCCTCCATAGCTTTAAGCACTGTAAAAATAATCGACCAAATAGACCAAAACCGCACGGGAATTTTTTCTCCCTGTCTCATTGCCTTCTCGACGTTATGTCGAACTCGCCGCCAATTATCCATGTCTAAGGTTCCCTCCTCTGGAAACCAAGGGTTCCATTCTCGAACCACCTTTAAGCACAGCTCAATATCATTAGAAGCGACAGTAATACCATAGACAGCAAGTGAATGCTTCAGCATTCGAACATAAGGAGTAGAAGTTTCTTGTCCCATCACCCTGTACTTAATTAAGTTACTCACCCTTCCTGTACGTCCTTCAGGGTCCCTGTTCGGGCGCCAATTGTCAACGTCTAGTGCGTTGGGGTCCCTGGGTAAGGGTCTACGAAATCACCAGGACACAGGGGATGCAGAGCAAAGGCAGCACTTGCAACTGCATACTGCCGTTTATTTCTCACGTAGCTATATACTTGCAGAGATCAGATAAACATAACAATGTGTACTTAAAGTATCAACCCAACATCCGTGAAGTAAGATACACGAAATTCACTAAGAACAAAATACATCCTGTTTATGCTTGCAGAATAAAGAATTCTCTTAGCCATCCTTCCTTTGGAGACAACATGTTCTTTGTCTTTAGAAAGAACACTTCTGATTAGAAAGACACACTTTAAGCGAGGCAAGAGCCACTTCCTGCTGATCCAGGCATTTAGGACTTGCAACATGAGATAAGGGGAAGAGAACATTTTCTCCTCCTGGCCTAGGCCTGCTTGGCCGACCTTAACCTCAGTGCAGTCCTCAAATGATCTGGGCCTGCAAGGGGCCTACAAGCCTACATCATCTCAGGCTAGGCTATGGTGCCCAGATATTTATTTGATCGAATATTATTCTGGATGCTTCTGTGAGGTGGCTTTTGAATGAAATTGACATTTAAATCTCTGACTCTTAGTCAAGCAGTTCCCCTCTCTAATGTGGGTGGGCCTCACATCCAATCAAATGAAGACCTGAATAGAACTAAGACTGACCCCCTGCAAGCAAGAAGTAATTTTGAGAGTGGACATCTTTTAGACTAAAACTGCAATAACAGGTCTTCTCTTGATCTCAAGCCTACTCCACAGATTTTGGACCTGCCAGTCTCCATCACTGCGTGTGCCAATTCCTTGAAATTGAAATCTCTCTCTCTTTTTCTCTCAGAAACTACACTAGATAATACATTGTATATAACAGATAATACATTGTATATAACAATTAATGTAAATATGCAATACATAATTTAGAGAGAAAACAATAAAAAAATTTAAAACATGTGAAAAAGCTAAAAAATCAAAAAGAAAACCTGAGGCAACACATAAATAAAAACTTTAGGAAGCAGCTCCAACCCCCTAGGGATGGAGATCCAGAAGGAGGAGTCAGGTTATCAGAACAGAAGTGGAGATGGGGCTAGCTCTGGGGCTCTGCCAACCGCCATCCCATGAGCTCACTGCCAGGCCGTTGCTGGTCCCTCTAGAGGGTGTGACAAGCTGATTCTGGAATTGGCAGGGGAAAGGTTGAAGATTATAATCGACTGCTGTTCATAGGATGGGCCTTTACTGGGATGACTACAACAAGAAAAAACAACTAACCAGCAATTTCCTTTCTCACCTCCTGCCTTTGATCCTCTCCAGTACATACTGGCATAATTCAACAGTCTGGCAAAGGAGAAATGCAGTTTTCAGAGTACCAGCCCCAGCATCACAAAGCATATAAAAGGTATGTTTGGAGCTGAAAGACAATAGTTTAATACCTATCCCAGTAGGAATCATTTATTTTCAACAGGCTGAGTGAATTGTAAGTGGGGATTTTAAACTTTTAAATTTTATAACCCATGTCTCATTAAATACCAATATCTAAATTGCAAAAATTATTCATCTAAATAAATTCACTTTTGTGTAATGGGTGTAGTTTCAAATTTCTATTATCAGAGAAATGACTGTCAGTTCAAAAGCCCGATAGCTAAATATTATTTCTGTGGACTGAACATTGCTGACAGTGATAGAACACTTTTAATATTTCTTTGTTTTACCAAATTTCAGCTGAGCTAACAGTTGCATTAACTGAAGAGTTTTCATTTAGTTGTTCAGAACATTGATTACTCCAGGAAGTATTTCTTTTAGGAATATATACTAAGTGAATTTATAAAATTAAAAAAAAACTTGATCTGCTATAAATGTGATGCTATATTTTATTACATGTTTATTAAAATAGAGATCAAAATCTGCAAAAAATAAAGAAAAAGAAAAAAATGCATCCTTATGATAGACAATTCAGATTTCTAAGAAAATGCTCATACCAATAACTGGAATTCTCCTAACCCCTATCAAATTGATAGATTTTTATGGTGTACATTTTAGGATCATTTTAATTTCTAAGTGTCATATTATAAAACCAAGTTCCTTGTAAATAGTAGACATTTAGTACCTGTTATTTCAAATGCTGCATTAATGAACTGAGTAAAAAATCTGCTCTGTGAAATTTTTAGAAAGACAAGTTCAGCAAATAAACTCTGTTTATTTATAAATGTTTATTCGTAATCACATTGGTTGAACTGTATTTTCCAATATAAGAGACCTAATTACAACCAATATTCACTGTGGGAAATATCATCCTCTCTTTGAAAGCCTATGGTACTTGTCAATATCATTCATATCAATATAGCAATTCATTAGATAGACAGATAGATGACAGACTGAGTAAAGTTCTTTGATTCTTGAATATTTTTTACTTTCTGACTGGCATAGATGCAGAAGGGAAAGATAGGACTTCTTATTAGTATGGGCAGGTTAGATCTTTTAGAAAGAAAACTTTGAAAATGTGATTATGTTTACCTCAGGTTAATAAAATGGATCATCCTGGTTATATACATTCATAATAGATTTGAGAATAGAGCATATGCTCTTAAAAGGAAGAGGATAAATTGGAAAGTATGTATATTCCATCAATGTTGGAAAGCTAATTATAAAGAATTTCCCTTTAGAAACTTTGCTGAGACTCTCTATGGTAACTGATCCAACTTTTCTTTGTTACTTTATTGTATTTTAGAAATATATCATCCTTTCTTTGAGATGTTTTTCTGATTCATTGAAAGGCAACATAACCAGGAAATTGGGTTCTTCCACTAAAGACACTTATCAAACAGACTGTTTCAAATTGCTTTGGCTTAGAGACAGAGATAGTTTCAGTGAAAGTGCTATTTATTGTAAGAGGAAAAATTTATTTAAAAATCCTGATCAGAATTAAAGAACCTAGAAAATGTGTACATAATCCAAAGTTGGCACCACAGTTTTATCTTAATACTTTTTAAAACATCATTACAAGTATGCATGCATATATACAGTATTCAGAAATATTTTGTCCCACCATTTATCATCAAATAACTTTCAGAATGAGCAAGGGGCTTTCTTCTATGTATACATATACAGCATTTATTCTGTTCCCTCTGAAGATAAATTCCAGATAGAAACTTGTATAATTATGTTTCTAAATTCATTTCAATAACTGTCCATCTCAAATCAAAGATTTGATAATTTGTAACTTATCAAATTTGATAAATTGTAACTTTTTTCATGGAACAAGTGGCTTAGTATTAAGAGTATAAGTTTGAATAGAATGAACTTTCACTTTTACCAAAATGAATTCAACTGTATATAAGAGTGCCTATAATTTTATCTTTGTATTTCTATCTTATTTTACTACATTTTAAAAATTTGACAGTTGGTTAAGCATCAGCCTTGGGCTCAGGTCATGATCCCAGCATCCTGGGATCGAGCCCCGCATCGGGCTCTGTGCTCAGCAGGGAGCCTGCTTCTCCCTCTCCCACTGCCTGCCTGTCTGCCTAATTGTGCTCTCTCTCTCCCTCTGTCAAAAAAATAATTAAGTCTTAAAAAAAATTTTTTTGAGCCACCTTTTATAGTATTCTCTGTGGGAGTGTTGGTATGAGCTACTTATCTGTCAAGATAAGAACAGGGGTCCTTCAGGTTAATTTCTTTAAATATCCCCCCCCCCCCCATTTCTCTGCTCTTGTATAAACAGGCTGATTTATGTTTTGAGTTGATTTTCTAATTTTATTAACATTTCTCTCAGTCTTTTAAAACTTATTCTACTTACCAAATGGATTCCACAATTTTATTCCTCAAAGATTTTATCCATTTTCTCTCCCATCTTCCCTCCCTTTCTCTCTCTCTCCACATATACAATAGACATGCACTTTTATGCATAATTTTCTAATTTTTAAAGTATTAATATTTTATATGTATTCCCTTTACATAGACTTCTTTTTTATTTCTTAGAGGCAGTATGTTCTCTCCACTTTATGAGGACAATAATTTTCAGTTTTCTTTGTTAACATAATCATCCCAATGAGGTATAATTTATAAACAATGAAATGTATGCATTTTGAGTTTGCATTTTAAGCTTAATGAATTTTGATGAAATATACTTATGTAATCACCATCTCAATCATGTAGATGTAGAACATTGCCATCACCCCAGGATGTTCCTTCATACTGCTTGCAGTCATAACTCCATGCCTCCATGCTCAAACACAAACCTGATCCTTTCATTGTATGAATATAAATATAAATGCACATAAATATAATATAAATGTATTTATGCATTTATGGATGGATAGCATTCAAATTGTTTCCAGCTTGGAACTATTATGAATGAAATAAGTATAATCATTCTTGCACACATCATTTTATAGACATTTCTGTTTATTTCTTACATAAATATGAAGGAGTTGAATTGCCAGGTCATAGGGTAGGTAAGTGTATGTTTAGCTTTATGAGAAATTGGAAGACTTTTCCAACAGAGTTTTATCATTTCATATTCACACCTGCAATGCATAAAAATTCCAATTTCATCACATTCTTCCCAACATTTGGTATCATCTATATTTTTATTTTTTAACTCTGTATTTCAAAAAGGTATAAAGTAGGGCACCTGGGTGGCTCAGTTGGTTAAGCGACTGCCTTTGGCTCAGGTCATGATCCTGGAGTCCCGGGATCGAGTCCCACATCAGGCTCCCTGCTCAGCAGGGAGTCTGCTTCTCCCTCTGACCCTCCCCCCTCTCACGCTTTCTCTCTCTATCTCATTCTCTCTCTCAAATAAATAAATTTTTTAAAAAGGTATAAAGTAGTATCATATTATGAATTTTCTTAATGATCAAAAATGCTGAGTATCTTTCCATGCTTCTTAGCCATAATTTCTTTTGTGAAGTGAATATTCATGTCTCTTCCCATTTGTTAAAAAAAAAAATTGTTTGGTTGTTTAATTGCTTAACATATTCTGGATACAAGTCCTTTTACAGATACATATTTAGAAAATATTTTCCCACTTTGTATTTTGCTTCTTTATTTACCTGAGTCCCTTAAAGAGCATAATTAAGTCTTATTTATCAATTTTTACATTTACTGCTTTTTATGGTCTGTTAAGGAATCTTTACTTAACTCAAAATCATAAAGATTTCTTCCCATGCATTTTTCTAGAAGTTTTAATTTTAAGTTTTAGTTTTAACATATATTTAGGTCCATATTTCTTTAATTTCTGGGTCAGGTAGGGATGGCAGTTTATTTTTTTCTCCATATTTATATTATGTTCCAATGCTTTTTGTTGAAAATACTACTCTTTCCCCACTGAATTATCTTGATGCGTTTTTTAAAAATAAATTGACCATATATGTGGAAAATTTCTGGACTCTCCATTCTGTTCCATTAATCCATATGTTGATCTTGCTCTCAGTACCACACTGTCATGAGTTATGTAGCTGTAGTTATAGGAGGTATTGAAGTCAAGTTGTACAAGCCCTCCAAATTGTTCCCCCCACCTGCCCCAAATTATTGAAATTCTTCGAGAATCTTTGCATTTCCAAATAAATTTTAGAATCTTGGAAGTTTCTATAAACAACAACAAAAATATCTTTTGGGGGTTTTGATTGGAATTGTACTCAATCTATAGATTAATATGGACATATTCACAATATTATTAACTCTTCTAACACATGACCATATATCTTCCAATACATGACAATATGATTCTTCCAATACATGGTATGTCTCAACACTTGTGTTTGTATGATCACTGAATTGAAAATATTTTCTAATTTTCTTGCCTTATGAATTTTATTAGAAGTGGAGTTATATAATTTCCAAATATTGGGAAATTTCCCAGGTTTTGATTTCTAATTTAATCCCCTTCTTGTCAGAAATCTATTCTGCTATATTTAAATCATTTTAAATTTATTAAGACATTTTATGGCCCAATATACAATATACAGTTTATCCTGATAAACATTTCATGTGCACTCGAAAAAAATACATAGTCGATAGTTATTGTATGTTGTGGTCTATAAATATCAGTTGAGATTGGCTGATAGCTTTGATAAGATCCTTCCTGATTTTTTGCTTTCTTGATTTATCAAATACCTAAAGAAGTATCTTAAAATCATGAACTGTGATAATCACTTTGCCTATATTTTGCTTCTTTTTGTGGGGGGTTAGTTTTTATTTCATATATATTAAGCTATATGTTTTTTGAATTTATACCTAGGAGTGTTAGGTATCCTTGACACTTGCTTCTTTTTTTTTTTAATTTGATTTTTTTTTTTTTTTTTTAGCTCTTGACATAGTTGCAACTTTTGAATGAGACCATAACTCCTTTAAAAGTACAAGCAAGATATGTCCAATTTATCATTCAGGTTTCCCTCTAGATCATTTAGATGTTAATTTAAGTTTAATTTTACTTAAGTTTAAACTTACTTAAAATAAGTAGAATGAGTCCATAAAGTAAGATCCTGTACAACAATAGCTAAGCAAATGTGACGTTAATTCACTGTGGCAAAACCACAACCTTATATTAATAGAGATATTGCTATAGTTCTTATTCTATTTTTATAGCAGCAAGGAATTTTCAAAAAAGGACTATACGTATCCAGTTGAACCTGGGGAAGACTGAGTTTTTTACAATTTTATTTAGATCTAGCGAATATTTCTCCTTACACTTTGATCTATTCTCAAGGAGCTGATGACTTGTTTCTTTAGCATGTGCAATGTCCTTCTTTATCTCTGATAGCATTCCTTGTCTTGAAGCCTACCTTGCCTGATATTAATATAGAGATATGTCCCTTTTTAAGCTTAGTGTTTGCGTGGTATATATCTTTTGTATTCCTATTCCTTCCAACCCTATATTTAAAGCACATCTTGGGGCACCTGGTGGCTCAGTAGGTTATGTGGCCGACTCTTTATCTCAGCTCAGGTCTTGATCTCAGGGTCATGAGTTCAAGCCCCACATTTGGCTAAACACTGGGTATGGTGCCAACTTAAAAAAAATAATAAAATAAAATAAAGCACATCTCTAATAGATATCATATAGTTGTGTTTTGTCTTTTAATCCTAACAGTCTGCCTTAAAATTGGAATGTGTAGTCCACAAATATTTAATGTAATTATTGACATGATAGGGCTTACAGGTCACTAAAGACTACTGATTTTCTTCAATCTTTTATTCTCTATTTTTTTTCAGTTGGATTACCTGATTAGATCCTTATATAAATCCAATTACCTGATTGAATAATTTCTGTTGATATATCATCAAGTTGACTCTCCATTTTCAAAAACCTCTAATCCAATTTGCTATTAAGCCTACTGTGAACTTTTACTTCGGTTGCTAACTACTCTTACCTAGTATTTTCACTTTGCTGTATTTTGAAAATTTCTCTGCTATGGTTTTCTGTGTGGTTACTTATTAAGATCATATTTTTCTTTAGTTACTGTATATATTTATAATACTGTTTTTTCAACTTGTCTGCTAAATCTAATATCTGGACATCTTGGGGTCTGTTTCTATTTACTACATTTTTTTCTTGGCTATGAATCATAATTTCTTATTTATTTAAAGATCTAGTTTTTAAATTATATATTGGACATTAAAATTCTCACATTATATAGACACTGCATTCTGGTTTCTTTCTCTACGAAGTGTTCATAGTTTTCATATGCAACTGGTGGCTGTGTCGTCAGTCATATGCAATTGACTATGTGTAGGCTTGGTTTTGTGTTCTGTCAGGGTTGATTTGTGGAAAGCACTAGGTGTTTACCAAGCTTCTCTAACGTGTTGGGGCTCAAACTCCAATTTCTTACGGCCCCACATATCTTGCTGTGGCTATGTTTTAGAATTTAGGGAGGGTCTGAAGTAGGTTTTATGCTAGGGCATGGGCCTTATTCCTAAAATATGGTCTTTCTTGTGTCTCAATTAAATGCTCAGGTGTTACAAAGGTCTTTCCACTCTCCTTGTGCTGGAACTCAAATGTCTGCACCACTGATTGACTTATATTTATTTTGTTCTATTCTCAAACTGGGAGCAGCTGGTAACTTCACATGACCTTGCCTGGAAAAACCACATTCTACTCTCAGCCAAGGACTCGTAGGGACCTTCACACAGATCTGTGCCCCCTCAACTCCCCCAGCATCCCCACTGCTCAGCCACTTCCTCTCTAGTGACTGCAAACTCTAGCTGTTGTAGCAGTCAAGATTCCAATCTCTGCCTTCTCAGCTCAGAATGCTTTATTTGATTCTACTTTTCCACACCATAAGTAGGAAATTGCCCACAAAGAGGAAGCTGGGATGAAGGTAGAGCTTACTTGTGAGTGCCCTTCATTCAGAAATTGCAGTTTTAAGGGCCTGTTATCCTGTGCTTGAAAATAATTGTCCCAGATGTGAAGTTATTAAATAATCCACAGGCTGGAAAAAGATATGTGTAGGGTTTAGGTAGAACAACAGTGGTACTTATGTGATTCTAAAATGGTCTCTGTTTTCATATTTTCCATATAAACAAATATCTTACAATGAGTTAGTATAAGGAATTTTTGAAGTTCCTTTGATCAGCTGGGAAAAAAAAAAAAAAAAGCTCTGTTGCAAATGCTCAACTCTTCTGTGTTCATGTGAAAGCATCCATAGATAATACCTGCATAAATGGGTGTGTTTGTGCCCCAATACAACTTTGTTTACAGAAGCAGGCAGCAGTGTAGAATTGGCCTCCAAGTCATAGTATGCCAACATTTGCTCCAGATTGTTTTTGATTCTTTCAAAATTACAGCTAAATGTTTAACAATTTTGTCAATGATTTTGTGCATCCTTCTTGCCTGTTGGTTTTTATGGTCCTCTGGTACATAAAAGTTAGATAACTCGAGATCTGCAAAAATGAGATGCTGATTTGGATTATGAAAAGTATGAGATGATTGATCAGTGTTGAACTTTATTTTGGTGGTTTGTCTTTTGAATAAACTCCTCCATCTTCCCTTTTTAGTCCCTTACATGCTACAGATGTGGGTGCTCCCAATTATATTGGTAAGGAGGCTTAGAAAGCCTCCTTAATATAAATTTGGAGCTTACAAATTCTTTCCATTTAAGACTTTTTCACTGAATCAGGCTTGAATCCCTTCTTTCTCTCAACTTCTTTTGGCATTCTGAACGTTGTTTATCAATAAAATTCTATAGGATTTTTGCAAAACAAACAATAAATAAGCAATGCCCCTGATTTTTTTTACACCTGCATTTATAAAGGTTATAATTACAGAAGAGATTAATCCTGGTAGGAATGACCAGCAAGGTTCAAAATAGCTAGAGAAATTTGATAAGACATTTTATGATTTGTTAGTGGAAGAAAGAAGGAAATTAAAAGGATGTGGTTCATTCCAAGATACGTCTGCTTCTTAAACTCAGATGAGCAATAAGTCTGAAAAAAATTCTCACTTATTAAGAAAATAAATGACACAAATTTATTCTTAAGAATAATTATTACTGTCATTTTCACTTACATGCTACCAGAGTTGTGTGTTTTTAATTTCACAATAAAACAAGTGAAATAGAGGGTTAAGAGCCACAGAGTGATGGTAAAGTTTTGCAGGTGTGCTTAATCAGGTATTAATTAGATAGTGGGTGAGACACATAAATAGGAAGTACTGAGGGTTACCATGGAGTTTTTGAAGAAGAATGGTGAAAGACCAGAACTATGTAATCATAAAGACTAAGTGGCACTCTAATTTTTCATTTTAATGCTTAATGTAACTCTAATGCTTAGTGTTATTATAAAATGTATGCTGTGCTCTGAAAAAGACATATTTTTATAAATTTAATTGAAATATTTACATTTTTGCTGACTTTATCCTTGGGTAAAGTCTTGGTGTCAAGAAAAAATAATAAAAAAAGACTTGTTTAAAGGTAGTTTCTTCTTTGTATATATGACATTTCACTGTCTTAAATAGGTTAAAGGAAGTAATGTCTCCATGAATGTCTGTTTAATAACCTTATATTCAAATATGCTTGTTGGAATTCTTATTGAATTAATTGGCACATCAGTAGTATATACAAAAGATCATGGAATTCCTGTTGCAAAAAAATTCATGAATTTTATCTAGCATGACAGTTAGTGCCACTGAGAAACAGGCACCATGATAGGGTCAGAAGTCTCAGATATTTATTGAGGGACATGCCTGAATGAGTGAGTGAGTGAGTGAGTGAAAGAAAGAGAGAAAGAGAGAGAGGGATGGAGCAAGAGAGCGAGAGTGAAAGAGAAGAATGGAGGAAGGAGATGGGGGAGAGGAAGTAAGTAGGGAGAGGCTCCAGATCAAGATGCAGGTCTGCAATCTGTGAAAAGAGAAAGGGAAAAATTAGGTATGAAAGCTCCAGAAGACAATGAAATTCCGAGAAAGTCTCAGCCAAGCTGAAAGGGAGCTCCCAAGCACAGGCTGCTTTTTGGAAGAGCACCCACATCAAGCAGGAGAGGATTGGCTCTAGAACTTCATCATGCTCTGCTGCTGGATTAGAGCAGTCCATAGGAACCATGTCTATGGTGTGAACCGTGAAGGTTCCAAAGGTGTTGCAACTGAAAACCATTTGTCACCGGTGCTCCCTGTAGTCAGCTGCCATGAAGGTGGAGCAACTCCATGGCCACTGACAGAAGTTCTACAACTTCAAACGGGAACTGCATATGGTGGAAGCAGTTTTAACTGTCAGAAGTATTGTCTATGCAGATTAACATATTTTCTAATGAAATATATTTTAGTTAGTAATTACATTTACACAATTCATCCATTGATAGGAATATGATCCCAGTACCAAGGATAGTGCTCAAAATATGGTTGCTGTTCAATATAAGTTTGAGAATAGCTGTATGTAGTTTTTTGTAAGAGTACATGATCTACCCTCTTTTTTAATCCCATGAAGTGTGTGTTATAACAAATACCCAGTTGTAACATTGATTAAGCTCATTGCCCCTAAACCAGGCTACCTGGGACCAAAGCATGGCTTCAACATTTCCTAGCTGTGAGCATTTTGGCAGGTCAATTAACCTCTCTCTGCCTTAGTTTCCTTGTTGTAAAATTGGAATTGTAATAGTACCTTATCATAGAATAGTTATGAGGATTAAAAACAGTATGTTAAAATATTTAGAGCTGTGTCTGATAAATCGTTAAGTGCTCAGAAAAGTAAGCCAGTATTAATCACATCATCATTATTAACATGTATCAAAAGCTATAGTTTATGATTAATAAAGCATTAGAAATGTCTCCACCGTGGAAAAAGATTTGATAAGGGTGCTATCACCAGCTCAGCAATTGAGCAAATGTATCATATCAAATGATAATTTAGTTCAAAATGCTGGAAACAGGGAGGACCTACAGGTAACAATAATGGCAATATATAGAAAAAAGATAAAATAATAATAATAAAAAATTGAACACATGTCTGATGTAAAGCTGTGTTCTAAAGGCTCCAGTCACATCAGTACCTTTCAGATGCAAGCCTGATGAAGAAGCTGCTGTGGCTACCATTTGTGGACACAAACCTGATGATAATGCACCTCTGTGCTCAGGTCTGCCTTGGCCAATATCAATCTACTTGGCTTTTCTATAATTCTACTTCAGAACTAACAATTTAGTTAAGGTTGTCTTCCAAGTTTTATGATTGACATTTTCCTGCCTTTCTTCCTGCCCCCTATAGCATAGCTCCATAAACCTATCTACAAAAATAGAATAGATTCCTATCTCCTAAATGTTTTGGAAACATTCAGCTAAGTTTGAGAGTTATGCTGGTATCTCTAGCTTAACATTATTATACAAGTCGATCAGTTATTTCATTCATTCAAGCACGCAAAGAATATTTTGATAACTTCTATATTTCAGGCACTGCAGTGAAAAAAAATAATGGTGAAAAAATAGGGATGAAAAGCATATTAAGATCCCGTTTTCATGGATTTTATAGTAGTATAGTGGGGAGTTAAACCTATTTCAGATCAATTTCCTTTCTACCACAATTACCATTCTCTAACCAGTCCTTAAAGTCCCTAGGTCTCCTGTTTAACTGCTGGGGAAGTAGTATATAGATCCTACAGGTGTTGCGATGGCTGGATTGAATATTAATGAATGTCAATAACTTAAGTTGACTAAACAGTCATACCAATTACCTGAAGGGTTATCTGCTATACTCCAAAACAATGGAAAATTCTTGATATGTTAACAACTTGGAACATGGTAAAATCAAGAATGAGATATGGAAGGATAATATATTTCTTATTTACAAGAAAAACATACTTGTTCTTAAATGTTAGTTTACTGATTCTCTGATAGACTAAAAAACTGATAAAAAATTTTTAAATGATAATAACTTCCATGCATACTCAAATTTAGAGCAAAATACTATCAAATTCACTATTTCACTTAAACCTGAAAACACTCAGTAATGTAAGTAGGGCAAGTGCCATTAATCTCCATCTTACATTTTAGGAAGTGGAATCCCAGGTTAAATGGTTTAAGTTTACATGGTTAAAAAATAAGAGTTCTTTTTTTTTTTTTAACCCAGAGTTCTCCAGAGTCTATGTTTCTTCCATGTGTCCCTGCTCTCTAAATTATATTTGATACATTATTTAAAAGCACATTTAAAATTCACTTGCCCATGAAGTGATTCTGTTTTCTGACCAGGTCTATATTATTAACTTTTCATTTATCCTACCTCACTTGCAAATTTATAATTCCTTTTATAGTGTAAATAATTGAAAATTTGATATTTTAAATAATACCTCATGTTACACACATTTCGTTTCCGTGTAGTTCACTACATTAAGCTTATGATATTAAGAAAATGTAATAATGGATACTTGCACACATTCCAGATCCAGTCAGCAAACATCTTCTATCTGCCCTGTTAGGAACCATGCTCAAAGTTGTGGAAGAGTCACCAAATAGCAAGCCATGGTCTCTGCCTTAAATTACTTAAGCCCTAGTAGTGAGACAAGCCATAAATACAAATAATTATAATAAAAGGTAAAATGAAATAAAAGAATTATGGACAAGGTCCTATGAGATAACAGAGTGGGGAAAAACTGCTTTCCTTTGAGAGATTTTTTTTAGAAATGTATAATCATACAAAAGGTGACATATAACTTGGGCTAAGTTGCCTTGTGACAGGTAGAGATGAAGGTGGAGAAGATATTTCAGTAAACAAAAGATCTAAAACACAGCAGGGAGGAAGAAATTAATAATAAGTCCTGATTTGGGGGAAATATATGCATGAGTGGATGCAGTTAAAAGAAGGCTGGCTATTCTGAGACCAGACCATGGAAGACCTTGGATAACATGATAAAGCTATTAGAGATTTGTATACCTTGTCCTGAATAGAATTGGGCCAGCGAGGGTATTTGGCAAAGGAATGATAAATTCAGAGATGTCTCTTAGGAAGAGTGCTTTGGTAGCAATATGAAAGATATGATAGAGAGGGGATCAGTGACAGAGATGAAAATGACGTAAGAAGTCTCATGCAAGATGTCCGAGTAATTGATTATGAAGACCTTAGTGAGCTTTGTGGCCTAGGAATGAAGGGGTTACGATGGAAAAGAGAAGTATTTCAAAAGTAAAACCAATAGCCCTTGGGAGGTAATCAGATATGAGAGACAGAAAGAGCATCATTCATTTAATCCTGAGCTTATTCCTCAGACATTTATTGTCTATTTTGTGCCAAACAATGATCTAAGGTCTAGCATTAAGAGGCAGATGCACAGTCTTCTGCAAGAAATATATTCTTCAACAGAGCATTAAAGTGCAGAGTGATCACTGCTGTATCAAACACAAGTGTGAGATGCAGGTTGTTCAGTGTGGCCCGACATGGAGATCACCAATACTGTGGGTTAGATCGAGCAACTGCAGAGCATGATGCAGGCAGTAAAGACAAAGAGTGCAGAAAGGGAGGAGCCTGTTTTGGAAGGGATAATGAGAATTTGGGCTTATATGTGCAAAGGCATCAGCAGACCAAATATGGACGGTTACATTAAGATGTCATACAATGGATACCTGTGACTAAGAACATTTCTTCCAAAATCAAGCACATTTGAAAATATTATAATGTGAGCAATGACTACTGTAACACAACCTCATATGCATCTAAATTCTCTTCATACGTATTACCATTTAAAAAAACATGCTTTTCAGAGGGTCTTCTGGTACCAAAAATGTTTTCATTATGAAAAGATGAAGAGATACTGATCTAATTTTTAAATGCAACAAACATCCTAACATTACTGGGCTAAGCTGTGCTTTTGGATTTCAAGATACAAGGGAAAAAACACTGAATATTATGCTGGTTAGTCTTTGGCAGTCACTTTCTCAACTGATTATTTGAAAGAGAATTAAAGTCTCAGGAGAAGGAAAGTAGCTGCATTGAGTACTCAGCTCCTTTCTGCCCTGTGTGCTAATCCCTTTCACCCAAGATAACACCAAGCTTAAACTAAAATCTCACTCCATTTAGAGTCATCACCTTTCAGAAAAAAACAGAGCTTTCCGGACATTTAGAAACAGAATCCAAAATTTTGAGAGTTATCAGAGAAGTGTGTACTTAACCAGGTAAGAAATTCTGCAATCCAATGTAAAAGTAAAGATATTGCTAATGTACTTGGTAAAATAAAAAGAGTAATTAATAATTGTGTACCCCCCAAAATGACTGGCATCAGAATATAGCCTATAAATGAATAACTGAAGAATACTATAAATCAACAAATAAAGATGCAATTAATACATTTCTCTTAAACTAACCAAGCAAATTGTGCTTTAGACCGTAGATTTTTAAAATTACTTGTATATTTTCTTATACTAGCCACATGATTAAGAAGAAAATCTGTATTTCACTCTGAATTATTATATCCAAATCCATTTCCTTCTACCCTAGTAAGCAATTAGTTTATATGAGTATGGACTTCTTAGTCATTTAAAGTATGAATGAATGAATGAATGAATGCAAGCAAGCAGCAACCTTCTATTGTGCAAAATCCACACAAGATCAAAAAAGAAAGTCATCGTTAATAACCTCTATTTAGTACTTAGAAAATAGATAAGTGTATTTAATAAATTTCTCTGTCTGTTGGTTTAAAAAAAAAGAAAAGAAAAAACCCTGCTTTCTGTCCTATCATCTTGTGTCCATGTGCCAGTCTTACGTTTCTGTGGCTTTATACATCATCCTCCTCTGCAAAAATCACCTCCTTCTCTTCTATTAACCCATGCCAATCACACATTTCAAAATGAGATTCATCTCCCTAAATATTTTTGATGCCTTGATCTATCTTCTCTTGTATTTATACTCTTTCCCCATTTCATATGTAACATATTTTTTAAAAGTGATAAGAAAGGAATTGGCTTCCTTTTCTGTTTAATTTGTATCATTTGTGCCATGAGAGGTACCCAATATGTAAAGTTCAATTTCATTCATGGCTAAACAAATTACTAAACAAACAAATTGAAGACCAATTGTGGGCATAATGCTAGAAATTAGGATTAAACAAAGATCTGTTTTTGGAAAATCCCAGAGTTTATTCATCCCACAATTATTAATCTAATAATTATATTACCAAACACTTTGCTAAGTATGTAGGATATTACATATGGGGTATTTGCCTTTAAGGATCTCACACAGATGGACATATATGTAAAAAATAAAGCATAATTTATGACAAATAAATATGTGAGATCCCAAATTGGATTCTGTCCAGAAAAAGAATATGACTGGAACTGGCAAAATTTGAAAAAGGCCTGTATTTAGTTAATAGTATTGCATCCATATTAATTTCCTGCTTGAGATCATTGTGCCAGAGTTATGTAAGGTATTAATATGAGAGGGCAGTGAGTAAAAGGTACTTAGGACTTGTTTGTACTATTTTTGCAACCTTTTGAAAGTCTAACATTATTTCAGAATTAAAAGTTTTTCTGAACAAAAAATGTATCATGAGATAAACCTAAAATACCTGTTGATATGGGAATGATATAAATTCAAGCAGTATTCCCTTTCAAGATAGGTTTTAATGCTCAACTCTAGGGATTTTGGTTATCAGACAATTCCCAGGTGTCAGCTTCTTTAGGAGGTGCCTCGGCTGCAGAGAGCCCCCTCGCCTGAGTCTCACCCTTCCAACCATGTCCATATGCAGGGACTCAGTAAAGCAGAGGTATAAAGCCTTGACCTTGAGCCTGTGGATCAGCTGTTTAGCAGAGGACATACTCTCTGACAAGCAGTACTCCTTTCAGAATGCTTTCCTGAAGCTTTGTTAAACCTACACCACAGTTTATCTCCCTTCTTGACCTGTTCCTGCTTCTCCCTACCTCCTTTCCCAGATGTTGATCCCCAAAACTTGTTGCTGCCCATCTACACCTCAGTGTCTACTTCTGGAGAACCCAACTAGTGTTGTTAGAGGACTCTGAGAACACAGATGATAGAGCAATAATAATACAGCTGGTTTTGTTATAATGTGACACATACATTCCTAAAAAGCATCATGCTATGCAAAATTTGCACAATAAAACCCACAGGGTTTATGGGGAAATTAGGTTGAAGGCACAATACTCAAAAATGTAAAGTGTCAGTAACACATTAAAAAAAAAAAGATAAGACACAAACAATGAATCATGAAACACTACACCAAAAACTAATGATGTAATATATGGTGAGTAACATAACAATAAAAAATTTTTTAAAAAGATAAGAACCTAATAGAAATCTATTAGCAATTATACATTTTAAGTAGTATACATACTTAATATATAATATATACTTGTTACTATATATTAAGTATACATAATATATACTTAACATGTATATATATTGCATGTATATGACATATATACATACATATACATATATATATATATAAAACAATATATATTACAATAAATATGGCACTTGACCTGAAAAAAACCTTGAAATTTGCTTGTGGAAGTGGACATTGAATGGGTTGTGTCTTGTCAATTATTGTGAAATGGTGGACCGAAGGTTATCTGCAATCACATGGGAAGTTGTAACACCAGATGACATACATGCTGAACTGAGGTATCTGATAGATGTTTCAGGGGGGTGTGTGTGTGTGTTCACATTTTGTGTATTCCCATACAGCTTGGTTCAACTGGATGCAGTTTTCTGCATTCATCTAGGAATGAAAAGAAAACACAACATTTTGTTAAGTTCAAATTGTTCCCTAATACATCCATCACTTTGGAACAAATTTGTGTTTTCAAAACAAGAGTTTTAGGAGAACTGACTATACAAGACAATAAAAGCATGCTTCAGATAGTATTTGATATATGGCAAATGAGTAGTTCGTGAGAAAAATGATACAGATTTTCTGAGGAAGGAGAAGTTACCCTGCATTTCATGTGAAGATCCCAAACCATACTATTTCTGTAAACATGCTGGCTAATAATTTACAATTAGAACATGTTAGTATTTTTCAGTTGAATCAGTGTCAGTCCAAGGAATGCATGATATATGAAATTCAAGCAAACATAAACATTTAATTTACTAATGATTAATTAAAAAGGCAAAATTGAAATTAAAATGTAGAATCCTAGCAAATAATTATTCTTTCCTGTTGGTGACAGGAAATTTTAACAAATTCATACACAAGTAACAACATGGCGTCATTCATTTACTATTTATTGAGTGCCTGCCATAAACCAGAGACTGGTCTAGGTGCTAGGAATAAAGCATTAAGCAAAATAAAATATTTGTTCTCCTGTGGTTTATAATCTAGAGAAGAAATAGAGAAAAAAATAAAAATACATTTTTGTAAGACAGTGAAAGTGCTTTGAAAAAGATACTATAACAAGGTAAGGATATAGAGAATGATGAGGGTAATGGAGAATTCACCAGAGGGCCTCTTTGGAGCTTAAACATTGCTACTCAGTAAAAGAAAGCTTTTTTTTTTTTTCAGTTACAAAGGTAAATTATTTTGGATCATTACTTTTTACAGAGCTAAGAGCAGAGTATACATTTTTAGTGGACAGTTGTAGTTGTATTTGCCTTGCACCAAAATATGCTCCACCAAATAGCTAAACAAAATGCTCAACAGATTTCAAAAATGCATGCTTTTAAAGGCATCAGAGATCTATGGAAGCAATGAGTGCTAGGTGAACACAAACAGAACACATCTATATAATCACCACCCACGACAAGAAACAGAACATTCCAGCCCCTCAGACATAGTGTACCTTTCCAGTCATCCACTCTCTGCCAAAGAAAACCACTTCAGTGGGAGACTTTTGTGGGCCAGGAATATTAGAGGGAAATGCTGATTTTGAAACAGTTTCCTGACTTCATTGGGAATGAGCATATCCAAAGGTGTCAGAGATGAAGGACATGCACTTAATTGCCAGAGATAAAATGGGCATGATTACTGTAATAACAATAGGGACAGCATGGAAAATAGAATAATCTGACCCACAGGGGTCTCTGGCTATGGCAGATCGACCATGGGGTCCCTAGGAACAAAATGGATGGTTAAATTTTTATACACCTAGATCTGGACAGCAAGAGCCACAATAGACCATTAAAGTCTATGACCTGAGTCAGTTAATAGAATAAGAGCCCCTGTCATTTGACAGGAAGTTTCAGGAAGAATCTTGGAATATCAATGACATACTCAAAATGTGGACATAGCCGGATCTTTGTTCTATATGTCCCAAAGTGATCTGCAACTATTTAACAAGATTCCTTTGCACTCAGAAAATGGAAGGACTCAGATGGAGATATTTCAGAGATTGCTGAATATGGCCAAATGCTAACTCACTAACACAGGTTAAAACTTCTGTGGATCAGCTGAATAATGGAAATTTGATTGTGAACCTCTCTGATGGCCATACTAGAACCCCAATTTATTTCCTACATTTTTTTTCCAGTGTGAGTTTCTTCTTAATTTCTGAGACATAGTTGGGTTATATTTCTCTGGCAGGCGATTTTGGCCATATGACTGAGTTCTGGCAAGAAAATACAAGTATTTTATTTCAAGTTCTGAGCCATAAAAATCTCTGGCACAATCCTCTTTTTGCTTTCTTTCCCCAAATCCCAGCTAAATCAAAAGAGAGTCTAAAGGAGAGTCAGTCACAAGGAGGAAAACGTCCAGTTTCCAAGGTCTCTTAGGGGGAGGCCATCTGACTACTAACACCCAACCTACACTGGGCCATGAGTGAGAATAAACACTGGGTAAGGCTGTAAGATTTGTAATTATAGCTGTTAGCATTACCTCACTGGTAATTTGCCTATTGCAATACAAATATCCAACAAAAGTCCTTGGATCTTTCTCTTTTGCTATAAAAAATAATGCCAAGGCAATACCACAATCATGTAGAAGCCACAGATTAGTGTCACCATTTTACTTTAAAAGTCAAGGATTATGCTATTATATCTTTTAACTTTGCACTTTGACCAATGCATATCTTGGAGACTAAGGGCAGATGACCAGAAATTTAATTAGGTACAACTGTTATTCTAGATCATACATATTAGCTGTGATTAGAACCCAGATACTCTAATTCCACAGCTTCAGTACTATTCATTTAATAGACTTCTGTTACAGTCCCCCATAATTCATATGTTGAAATCTTAACCCCTATATGATGTCAGTAGGAGGTAGAGCATTTGGAAGGTTAGTAAGTCATCAGGGTGTTGACTTCATGAATGGGATTAGTGCCCTTATAAAAGAGACACAGAGAGCTCTCTTACCCTCTCTCTGTCATGTGAGGATACAATGAGAAAATATCCATCTGTAACCAGAGGTAGGTTTTCACCAGAACCCAACCATGACAGCACCCTAATCTCAGACTTACAGCTTTTAGAACCATGAGAAATAAACCTGTTATTTATAAGCCACCCAGCCTATGGTATTTGGTTGTAGCAACCTGAGATAAAACACTTTCTGAGCAAGAGGACTATTATTAAGTTCAGAGAAAAAAGATTTGTTGGGTTCAAGATGGGAAAAGTCATACTATCTCCCAATAAAAGCTTTCTGTAAAAGAGCATAATAAGATGGGATGATGATTATAATTTGTACCATGTTTGAAAAATTAACAAGTGCCTCCTTCTGTATTATCTACTGGGAAGTAGACCAAAGATTAGACACCAAGGATACAAACAGACACAGAATTTGCAGGAATGACTTGAGTGTGAAATGTAGACCCAAATAACTTTTTCAACATTTAAAAAATGTTTGCCAAATAGGTTGTTTTAAGCTAATTTTCTGGGTACACAATAGATACTATATTATACTACATTTTTATCTTATATATCTTTAATTGATTAAAGATGATATTCATATCTGAAATGAGTAGAGTTCTCTGAATAAATGCAGAAACATGGTGCAGTATTCTATTATCTAAATAATAATAATCACTAACGAGAAGTGTATGAATTTGATCCCCTATGGATATTTCCCAGAGCCTTTTTAAAACCTGATACTGACTGAGGACAAATACATGCTTCAAATATAGGGCATGCTTCTGCAAAATAGCCAATTACCAGAACATATTATCTCAGATGTAGTTCAATAAACTAATAAATCTAATTTAAAGAAATAAGTAGTAAGCTTGAAGCTAGGTTTTTATTTTTTTATTGTTATGTTAATCACCATACATTACATCATTAGTTTTTGATGTAGTGTTCCATGATTCATTGTTTGTGCATAACACCCACTGCTCCATGCAGAACGTACCCCCTTTAATACCCATCACCAGGCTAACCCATCCTCCCACCCCCCTCCCATCTAGAACCCTCAGTTTGTTTTTCAGAGTCCATTGTCTCTCATGGTTCGTCTCCCCCTCCAATTTCCCCCCCCTTCATTCTTCCCCTCCTGCTATCTTCTTTTTTTTTTCTTAACATATATTGCATTATTTGTTTCAGAGGTACAGATCTGTGATTCAACAGTCTTGCACAATTCACAGCGCTCACCATAGCACATACCCTACCCAGCACATACCTACCCAGCCACCCCATCCCTCCCCCCCCACACTCCAGAACCCTCAGTTTGTTTCCTGAGATTAAGAATTCCTCATATCAGTGAGGTCATGTGATACATGTCTTTCTCTGATTGACTTATTTCGCTAAGCATAACACCCTCCAGTTCCATCCACGTCGTTGCAAATGGCAAGATCTCATTCCTTTTGATGGCTGCATAATATTGCATTGTATATATATATACCACTTCTTCTTTATCCATTCATATGTTGATGGACATCTTGGCTCTTTCCACAGTTTGGCTATTGTGGACATTTGTATCTTTGGGGTAAATACCCAGTAGTGCAATTGCTGGATTGTATGGTAGCTCTATTTTCAACCTTTTGAGGAACCTCCATACTGTTTTCCAGAGTGGTTGCACCACCTTGCATTCCCACTAACAGTGTAGGAGGGTTGCCCTTTCTCTGCATCCTTGACAACATCTGTCATTTCCTGACTTGTTAATTTTAGCCATTCTGACTGGTGTGAGGTGGTATCTCATTGAGGTTTTGATTTGAATTTCCCTGGTGCCGAGTGATGTTGAGCACTTTTTCATGTGTCTGTTGGCCATTTGGATGTCTTCTTTGGAAAAATGTCTGTTCATGTCTTCTGCTCATTTCTTAATTGGATTATTTGTTCTTTGGGTATTGAGTTTGTAAGTTCTTTCTAGATTTTGGATACTAGCCCTTTATCTGATATGTCATTTGCAAATATCTTCTCCCATTCCGTCGGTTGTCTTTTGGTTTTGTTGACTGTTTCCTTTGCTGTGCAATAGCTTTTTATCTTGATGAAGTCCCAGTAGTTCATTTTTACCCTTGCTTCCCTTGCCTTTGGCGAAGTTTCTAGGAAGAAGTTGCTGTGGCTGAGGTCGAGGAGGTTGCTGCCTGTGTTCTCCTCTAGGATTTTGATGGACACCTGTCTCACATTGAGGTCTTTCAACCATTTGGAGTCTATCTTTGTGTGTGGTGTAAGGAAATGGTCCAGGTTCATTCTTTTGCATGTGGCTGTCCAATTTTCCCAACACCATTTGTTGAAGAGACTGTCTTTTTTCCATTGGACATTCTTTCCTGCTTTGTCGAAGATGAGTTGACCATAGAGTTGAGGGTCATTTCTGGGCTCTCTATTCTGTTCCATTGATCTATTTGTCTGTTTTTGTGCCAATACCGTACTGTCTTGATGATGACAGCTTCATAATAGAGCTTGAAGTCGGGAATTGTGATGCCACCAGCTTTGCTTTTCCTTTTCAACATTCCTCTGGCTATTCGGGGTCTTTTCTGGTTCCATACAAATTTTAGGATTATTTGTTCCATTTCTTTGAAAAAAGTGGATGGTATTTTGATGAGGATTGAACTGAATGTGTAGATTGCTCTAGGTAGCATTGACATCTTCACAATAGTTGTTCTTCCAATCCATGAGCATGGAACGTTTTCCCATTTCTTTGTGTCTTTCTCAATTTTTTTCATAAGTATTTTATAGTTTTCTGAGTACAGATCCTTTGCCTCTTTGGAGAGATTTATGCCTAGGTATCTTATGTTTTGGGGTGCAATTGTAAATGGGATCGACTCCTTAATTTCTCTTTCTTCTGTCTTGTTGTTGGTGTAAAGGAATGCCACTGATTTCTGTGCATTGATTTTATATCCTGCCACTTTACTGAATTCCTGTATGAGCTCTAGCAGTTTTGGGGTGGAGTCTTTTGGGGTTTTCCACATAAAGTATCATATCATCTGCAAAGAGTGAGAGTTTGACTTCTTCTTTGCCAATTTGGATGCCTTTTATTTCTTTTTGTTGTCTGATTGCTGTGGCTAGGACTTCTAGTACTCTGTTGAATAGCAGGGGTGATAGTGGACATCACTGTCGTGTTCCTGGCCTTAGGGGGAAAGCTCTCAGTTTTTCCCCATTGAGAATGGTATTCACTGTAGGTTTTTCATAGATGACTTTCTACGATATGGAGGCATGTACCCTCGATCCCTATACTCCGAAGAGTTTTGATCAAGAAAGGATGCTGTACTTTGTCAAATGCTTTTCTGCATCTATTGAAAGGATCATATGGTTCTTGTTCTTTCTTTTGTTAATGCATTGTATCACGTTGATTGATTTGCGGATGTTGAACCAACCTTGCAGCCCAGGGATAAATCCCACTTGGTCGTGGTGAATAATCCTTTTAATGTACTGTTGGATCCTATTGGCTAGTTTTTGGTGAAAATTTTTGCATCCATGTTCATCAAGGATATTGCTCTGTAATTCTCCTTTTTGATGGGGTCTTTGTCTGGTTTGGGGATCAAGGTAATGCTGGCCTCCTAAAACGAGTTTGGAAGTTTTCCTTTCATTTCTTTTT
The DNA here is from genome assembly GCF_011800145.1 of Mirounga leonina. Taxonomy (NCBI): domain Eukaryota; kingdom Metazoa; phylum Chordata; class Mammalia; order Carnivora; family Phocidae; genus Mirounga; species Mirounga leonina. Next base: position 439,534 of record NW_023270232.1, on the reverse strand, counting down.
TTGGAACAGTTCCAGAAGAATAGGTATTAATTCTCCCAAAATGTTTGGTAGAATTCCCCTGGAAAGCCTTCTGGCCCTGGGCTCTTTTTGTTGGGAGATTTTTGATGACTGCTTCAATTTCCTTAGTGGTTATAGATCTGTTCAGGTTTTCTATTTCTTCCTGGTTCAGTTTTGGTAGTTGATGCATCTCTAGGATGCATCCATTTCTTCCAGGTTATCTAATTTGCTGGCATAGAGTTGCTCATAATATGTTCTTATAATTGTTTGTATTTCTTTGGTGTTGGTTGTGATCTCTCCTCTTTCATTCATGATTTTGTTGATTTGGGTCATTTCTCTTCTCTTTTTGATAAGTCTGGCCAGGGGTTTATCAATCTTGTTGATTGTTTCAAAGAACCAGCTCCTAGTTTCATTGATCTGTTCTGCTGTTCTTTTGGTTTCTATTTCATTGATTTCTGCTCTGATCTTTATGATTTCTCTTCTCCTGCTGGGTTTTGGCTTTATTTGTGTTCTTTTTCCAGCTCCTTTGGGTGTATTGTTAGGTTGTGTACTTGAGACCTTTCTTGTTTCTTGAGAAAGGCTTGTATTGCTATATACTTTCCTGTTAGGACTGCCTTGGCTGTATCCCAAAGATTTTGAACAGTTGTGTTTTCATTTTCATTGGTTTCCATGAATTTTTTAAAATTCTTCTTTAATTTCCTGCTGGACACATTCATTCTTCAGTAGGATGCTCTTTACCCTCCATGTATTTGAGTTCTTTCTGACTTTCCTCTTGTGATTGAGTTCTAGTTTCAAAGCATTGTGGTCTGAAAATAGGCAGGGAATGATCCCAATCTTTGGTACTGGTTGAGACCTGATTTGTGACCTAGGATGTGATCTATTCTGGAGAATGTTCCATGGGTACTAGAGAAGAATGTGTATTCTGTTGCTTTGGGATGGAATGTTCTGAATATGTCTGTGAAGTCCATTTGGTCCAGTGTGTCATTTAAAGTCTTTATTTCCTTGTTGATCTTTTGCTTAGATGACCTGTCCATTTCGGTGAGGGGGGTGTTAAAGTCCCCCACTATTATGGTATTGTTGTCGATGTGTTTCTTTGCTTTTGTTATTAATTGGCTTATATAATTGGCTGCTCCCATGTTAGGGGTATAGATATTTATAACTGTTAGATCTTCTTGTTGGATAGACCCTTTAAGTACGGTATAGTGTCCGTCCTCATCTCTTATTATAGTCTTGGGCTTAAAATCGAATTTGTCTGATATAAGGATTGCCACTCCAGCTTTCTTTGGGTGTCCATTAGCATGGTAAATGGTTTTCCACCCTGTCACTTTCAATCTGGGGGTGTCTTTGGGTCTAAAATGAGTCTCTTGCAGACAGCATATAGATGGCTCTTGTTTTTTTTTTTTTATCCATTCTGATAGAATGTGTCTTTTGATTGTGGCATTTAGCCCATTTACATTTAGGGTAACTATAGAAAGATATGAATTTAGTGCCATTGTATTGCCTGTAAGGTGACTGTTACTGTATATTGTCTGTGTTCCTTTCTGGTCTATGTTGTTTTTAGGCTCTCTAATTGCTTAGAGGATCCCTTTCAATATTTCTTGTAGGGTTGGTTTCGTGTTTGCAAATTCCTTTAGTTTTTGTTTGTCCTGGAAGCTTTTTATCTCTCCTTCTATTTTCAATGACAGCCTAGCTGGATATAGTATTCTTGGCTGCATATTTTTCTCATTTAGTGCTCTGAATAGATCATGCCAGTCCTTTCTGGCCTGCCAGGTCTCTGTGGATAGGTCTGTTGCCAATCTAATGTTTCTACCATTGTAAGTTACAGATCTCTTCTCCCGAGCTGCTTTCAGGATTTTCTCTTTGTCTCTGAGGCTCATAAGTTTTACTATTAGAAGTCGGGATGTTGACCTATTTTTATTGATTTTGAGAGGGGTTCTCTGTGCCTCCTGGATTTTGATGCCTGTTTCCTTCCCCAAATTAGGGAAGTTCTCTGCTATAATTTGCTCCAATATCCCTTCTGCCCCTCTCTCTCTTTCTTCTTCTTCTGGGAGCCCAATTATTCTAATGTTGTTTCATCTTATGGTATTGCTTATCTCTCGAATTCTGCCTTCGTGATCCAGTAGTTGTTTCTCTCTCTTTTTCTCAGCTTCTTTATTTTCCATCATTTGGTCTTCTATATCACTGAATCTCTCTTCTGCCTCATTTATCCTAGCAGTTAGCAACTCCATTTTTGATTGCACCTCATTAATAGCCTTTTTGATTTCGATTTGGTTAGATTTTAGTTATTTCTCCAGAAAGGGTTTGTCTAATAACTTCCATGCTTTTTTCAAGCCCAGCTAGTATCTTTAAAGTCATGATTCTGAACTCTAGATCCGATATCGTATTAATGTCCATATTGAGTAGTTCCCTGGCAGTCGGTACTACCTCTTGTTCTTTTTGTTGAGGTGATTTTTTCCATCTTGTCATTTTGTGCAGAGGAGAATAGATTAATGAGAGAACAAAATGCTAACAGGGTAACAACGTCCCCAGAAAATATACTCTAAACAAATCAGAAAAGACCTGAAGCCGGGCAAAAATAAGGGAAAGAAAAAAGAAAAAAAGAAAAAGAAAAAGAAAAACAAACAAAAGCAGAACAAAACAAAACAAAAAAACAGAATATGATCAAATATGATCAGGCTGCTGCATAGATCAGTGCCACACACTAGTTTTTGGGTGTATTTTGGTTTGTTAGAAGAAATTGCCTCCCAAAATTTTAAAGAAAGAAAAACTTATATATGTACAAAAATAAGGGTTGATATGATGAAGGGATGGAATATTAGTGTAAAGTTCAAAATTATAAAAAATTTTATAAAAGGAATTGATAAGAAGTTGTTTGAAAAAAAGAAAGAAGAGGATTTAAAAAAAGAAAAGAAAAAAAACGGGGGGAGAATGTGATCAGCCAGGAGAGTAGAACAAAACCATACACTAGAGATTTAGGGTATATTTTGATCTGTTAGAAGAAACTATCTCAATTTTTTAAAGAGAGAACAACTTATATATATATGCCAAAAATAAGGGTAACTACTATGAAGGGATAGAATATGACTCTAAAAATTAAAAATAAAAATGTTTTTTAAAAAAGGGATTGATAAGATGTTGGTTGAAAAAGGGAAAAAGAAAAATTCCAAAAAAAAAAAAAGAGACATTTAAAAAAAATTAACTTTGAAAGACTAAAGAATCATGTTAAAAAAGGCATGGATTCTATGTGCATTATTCCCCTAGTGCTGGAGTTCTGTCATTCTCACTGATCGGTAAACTTGGTCTTGGCTGGCTGTTCTCACTGATCTTCTGGGGGAGAGGCCTGTTGCCGTGGTTCCCAAATGTCTTTGCTGGAGGTGGAATTGCCCCACCCTTGCCAGTCTGGGCTAAGTAATCTGCTCCGGTTTGCTCTCGGGAGGTTTTGTTCCCTGAAAACTTTCTGTACAGCTTTGGAGGCGGAGAGTGAAAATGGCGGCCTCCTAATCTCCACCCCGGAGGAGCTGAGAACTCGTTGCCCCACTCCTCAGTGTGCCCCCAGAGAAAAGCAGTCAATCACTCCTGTCTCCCCAGTCTCCGGTCGCACTCCGTGCTCATCTGGCCTGTGACCGAGCGTTTCTATCTCTGGCACCGGACTCAGTGTGGAGTCTTCAAACCCAGCAGATCCCTGCGGTGTGCTCCTGCACCACTCCTTCCGGGGGAGGAAGGGGAGTCTCCCCAGATCTGCCACTTGCTGGGTCCCTGCTGGAGGAGCAGTGGCCCGACTGTGCCGCGGATCACAGTTTATGGCAACCCCGAGCTGAGAGCCTGCGCCTCGGCTCCGTCTCTGGAGCGGGCTTCCCCACTCCGATACCTGGGAGCTCTGCCACACTCAGGCACCCCCGGTCTTTCTGTGACCCCGAGGGTCCTGAGACCACACTGTCCCACGAGAGTTCTACCCCCTGCTTAGCCACTGGAGCGATGTCCCTCAGCAGAGCTGACTTCTAAAAGTTCCAATTTTGTGTTCTCTGGCTCTATCACTTGCCAGTAGTGGCTGATGGAGGCCCCCTCCCCCGCCATCTATCCTCCCAAATATCGCCTCAGATTCACTTCTCCACATGTCCTACCTTCCAAAAAGTGGTCGCTTTTCTGTTCAGAGAGTTGTTGCTATTCTTTTCTTCGATCTCCTGTTGAGTTTGTAGGTGTTCAGAATGGTTTGATATCCAGCTGAATTCCTGGGACCAGACGAAATCCAGGTCTCCTACTCCTCCGCCATCTTGCTTCGCCCCCCAGTAAGCTTGAAGCTTTATGTGGACAATATCAAACATCCCATCTGATCTCCAGGACCAGATACAGCAAGTTGTGAATCATGGATTAGCCCCATTCCTCCTTGGTGTTCTCGCTAAGGCAGATTTTGGGACAAAAAAGGAAGCTGTATGGGTTGTGACCAACTATACAAGTGGCAGAATAATTGAACAGATTTTATACCTTTTTCACTGTGGCATAATAGAACCATTGGTGAACCTCTTAACTGTGACAGATCCCAAAATTATTCTGGTTATTCTGGATGCCATTTCAAACATCTTTAAGGCTGAGAAACTAGGTAAAACTGAGAAACTTAGTATAATGATTGAAGAATGTGGAGGTCTGGACAAAAGTGAAGCTCTGCAAAACCATGAACATGAATCTGTGTGCAAAGTTTCATTAAACTTGATTGAGAAGTATTTCTCTGTAGAGGAAGATCAAAATGTGCCACAAACTACCTCTTAAGGCTATCCATTCCAAGTTCAAGATGTCACTCCTGGGAGCTTTAACTTTTAGATTGCACAGCTGAGGCATCAAGTTGTTTGTTGTATACTATGTTGGCATAAGTTTGTCTTACTGTTTCTCTACTAAGAATTCTTTTTAAATGTGTTTTGTTAACGTAGCACTTTTTACAAGGAAACTATACTTGAACAGTTCCAAACTGTACATACTGTATGATGCTTCTCCTTTCAGTGGGTTATTTCTATGTGGAATCTCATATCTTATCTTACAATGTCCTGTAAATAAAGATGAAATTCCACCCCTTTCTTCCCTGAAAGAAAAAAAAAAAGAAGAAATCTTGACCAATCACAAGACTAATACATAATGATTCCAAGACTGAAAACTTCCCTACTCTTCATTTCTAGGATTCTGTTCTCTTGATAATTTCTCCATATGTGAAGTGTGTTGCCCCAACTCTTCCATAAGTCCTTAAAAGTAATGGCCATACCTTATTCTGCTTTGCATCTTGTATAGTCCTATTCCATAGTTGACATTCGGAAACGCTTAAAATTTTAGTCACCAAGTGTGCAAGGCACCAAATTGCAGAAGTTACTTTATGACTGGAAAAGATGTACTTCTTTCCAACTAAAACTAAATAAACAACAAGAACTGAGTCTAAGCAATCTTGTTTTAATATTCGGAATTGAACGAATATGATGGCTTATGATTCAAAATTAAACTTCTTTTTGGGGCGCCTGGGTGGCTCAGTTGGTTAAACAGCTGACTTCGGCTCAGGTCATGATCCTGAGGTCCTGGGATAGAGCCCTGCAAACTTCTCTTGTGGTTGTTATTGCTATTGTTATTGTTTATTGTTGTGAGAAGAAATCTTACCTCCTAGAAGTTACCCAGCTATACTTCTGTATGTTTTTTAATTAAAATATAAACAGTCTAATTAATAATGTGTATGAAAGTAATGAAATGGATGTAACTGTTGCTGATTTGAAAACTGTTTCTTTTTCCTTAGTCTTAGTTGTTTAATCCAATGTGTTGGGGCTTGCTTTTCCACATCTCTTGAAAGTGGTCTTAATAATTACATTTCATTAAAAAAAAAACACATATCTCTCAAGTAGTGGATTATATATTAATCTTCAAGCACACAACTTTTAGCATATTTTCACCACAGAGTGCTATATTATCTTTACAGAATACCTTATAATTTTGTTTATGCCTAGAAAGCAGAAACGCAATCAGAATTCCTTCAATTTACCTCCTGCCTTAATCTGGAGGCAAAGTTAATACATGGGGCTCTAACAATTGATCTATCTTCTAAAGTCCTTGCTTTGCATTTGAATCACCTAAAAAGCTTTACCAAAATACTGTTAAGTAGGTCTCATCCCAGTCAAATTAAATCAGACTCTCTTAGCATGTGGCCTCAACGTCAGTATTTTTTTAATTCCCTAAGTGGTTATAATGTGTAATCAAGGCTGAGAACCACTACTTTAGAGGCAAATAATCATCACAGTCTGAGACTAGAAGGCAATTTTGAGCAATGTTCACCAAAGCCTAACTGTGCACTTGAGAATCACCTCTGGGGCTTTTGAAAGTTACAAAATCCTAAGGCCCCACTGAATCAGAACTTCCAGGGGTAGGGTCCCAACTGAGTCTTACCCATGATGGAGTTTGAGGACCATTGCTTTGGAGATTTTCTAAACTCACTTTCTAAGGCATGAGAGAACTTGACTGAGGGTTTTAATCCAAGTGACACCCTCTTTGCAGCTACTCTCATTAAAATTTCTCCGTGGCCCTTTCCCACAGGATATAGTGTTTCTTTTAAAAACTAGAGTGTGTCATAATAAAATTGTCAGCTGCTAGGAGTTGGAACACCTGAGTTCAAGGTCTTACTGCACTACTTACTGGTTGTGTTAACATGAACGAATCACTTCCTCTTTCTCATTTCATATTTAATCTTAAGTCACAGGATTGTAATGATCAAAGGCGTGAGTATAATAATTCCCAAACCTGACTGATCATCAAAATCTTCTGGAGAATGTGAAAAAAATTATATAGGTTTCTTGGTCCAGTTCTGGAGATTTTGTCTTTCTACATGTGGAGTGTGGTTGGACATAAGTAATTTCTCTTTTGAAGATTTGCAAGTGAGTTTGATACCTGGCCAGCTGTGCTGTGTTAATGCATGCTGGAGAGAGTGAGGCCCCCTGTCAGCATCAGGGATACAGAGATTCAATTCGCAGCCATGCACACGACCCCTAGGGCAGCTCTCCAGTAACACAGATCACTCGCTTCTCAGCAGGTGCTATTTCTAGGAAGAGCAGCTCTTGGGTGATTTGATGTAGGAGGTGGGAAGATTTATAGCATACTCACTGTCTTATGTGTATCTAGAACTAAAGAGTTGCCCAGGGTCTTTGTTCACTTATTAGTTTGTTGTTTGCCTTTTTCTCGCACCTAAAAAAAGACAATACAGAGCAAAGGAAAAAGCATAGGGTTTGAAATCAGATCTGTTTTAGCAGAGGTCTGCTTTTTTTTAAAGATTTTATTTATTAGAGAGAGCAAGGGAAAAGCACACAAGGGGAGGACAGGGGAAGAGGGAGAAGCAGACTCCCCACTGAGCAGGGAGCCTGATGAGGGGCTCAATCCCAGGATTATGACCGGAGCCAAAGGCAGATGCCTAACCAACTGAGCCACCCACCCACCCCAGAGGTCTGTTGTTGTTGTTGTTGTTGTTTTTTATGTGACCCTGGCCTCACTACTTTGATCTCTATGGGTCTCAGTTTCCTCCTCTGTCAAATGCAGATAATATCCCTGCCTTATCTGCCTCACTGGAGCTTAATGGGAAATAAATAAAATAGTACATATTAGCATTTCTGAGTATAAATGTTTTACATGAGATTTCTCTAATGGATCGTGAGCTCTTAGAACTTTGACTCTCATTTATTCACTCATTCACTTATCCATTTGCTTATTTGTTCACTTAAATAGTGACTAACTTATGCCAAGAATTATGCTAGGACAAAGGGATATGGGAACACACAGGTATAGATAAGAGATGGATATGGTTGATATTCTTATGATGCTTAGCGTTGTGTTATGAGCTTTAACTGAATAATTACACAAGTAATTATTAAATTACAGTCAAAATAAGCACTATTAGGAGAAACTCAGACTACTGAGAATGTATAAAGAGGAGGCTACCCTAGAGTCTCCCCATACTTACGAGCTGTGACATTTATGTTGACATTAGGTTGAATTGTGAAGAGGGCAGGCAAGCAGTGATGAGAGTACTCCTGGCAGAGGAAACAGCCTGTGCAAAGGTCCCGAGGAAGAAAAGTGGGTAGTAGCATATGAGTAACTGAATGAGTAATTAAAGATTGCACTGAGCAGGTGGTATGGGATCAATGAAAGTGAAACTAGGCAGTACCAATGGGCCAGGGATATTTAGGTCATATGTAGGCTCCAATTTTGTTAATCTTTAATAGCAGTAGACACTTTCAATTAGCAAGATTGAACAGGGAAGGAAAGAGTTAGATTAGCACTTTAAATACATCACTCCAGTTGCTTTATGAATCATGTCCTGGAGCACTTAAATATTTGGAGACCAGGTAGAAGGAAGGGGAAATTTGAGTGAATTGTATCTTATACTGAGATGGAATAGGAAGGAAGAAACTGGATGGATTCAAAGATGTAGTCAGGCAGGGGATGATTCCTCTCCTTTTTGTATTCTTATGTCTTAGTAGAGTATCTGGCACATAGTCATCATTAGCATGCCCCTTTGGGTTTTTTTTGGGGGGGGGAGGCCAAGTTGGCTTTTGTGATTTTTGTTTTTTGGTGGTAAGAACACTTAACATGAGATCTACCCTCAAAAAAGTGTTAATTGTACAATACTTCATTATTAACTATAGACACTATGCTGTACAGCAGAGCTCCAGAATCTATTCATCTTGCATAACTGAAATTTTTTTAAAAGCTACTTATGATGTCCTCATTACCTGAACCTTCTCTACAAACACACTCTGATGTATGACTCTCTCTGTCCTTGACCTGTCAAGGTTTCTGTACTCCTCATGTTTCTACATACATTTAAGACCCCTCTGGGTTTATATTACTTTACCTTAATACCTTGTATTTATGGACCATGAAATTGGCAATAAATCTTTACAGTGTTTTGACTGGTGCAGAGCCCAGTGACTAATGGGACTACAGCATACCACTTTGTCCGCACAAAGGCCCACATCCCAGGAAACCCCTCAGTCCTGGGAAAACCCAGATGGTTGGACAATCTAATGTAAGGCTGTGCTTTAAAATAAGTCTTCTTCATCTACATCCTTTTCTGTTATGATCCACTCTTGCAGAGATGTGAATGTAACCTGTTACAGAGGTTAGTGTTTATTGAAACACTTTGTAAAGCACTTTCACATGTACAATTTCATTTGCTTCTTAAAATTCCTTTGTGAGACAAGATTTGTTACTCAAGTTTTAAGGGTGAGAAAAATGAGAATCAGAGATGTTCAGGGATTTGCTTATGTTCATTTGACTTTAAGAATGTGAAAACCACAGTTTCATCTCCTTCATCTATTTAAATATAGTATGACACAGTAGGCAGAAAATATATTCAGATATTAACCTTTGTCTTATTTTCCTTCCCTTCCCTCCAAAAAGCTAGGCAGGCCTTACCCGCAAGGACATTATAGGAGCCAAAATAGAAGCTGTTTGAACAAAATTCTCTTTTGTGAAAGTCCACATTCATTTATTCATTGATTTGCTCCTTTCACAAATGTTTTTTGAATATTTGCTATGAGAGGGCCTGTTCTAGAATGGAATGGAGGGAGCTGGGGGGAAAAAGGGATAAGCAAACCAATACTGAGAAGACTGTAAGAAAATCCTGAATGCTGTGTAGAGAGTAAAAATAAAGAAAAGTCTGGGGCACCTGGGTGGCACAGTCGGTTATGCATCTGACTCTTGGTTTCTGCTTAGGTCGTGGTCTCATGGTCATGAGATTGAGACCCACATCAGTCTCCACGCTGAGTGTGGAGTCTGCTTAAGATTCTCTCTCTCCCTCTCCCTCTGCCCCTCCCACTCGAGCTCTTTCTATAATAAACAAATCTTTAAAAAAAAAAATAAAGTCATAGCTAAAGACCATGAGGCTATGTTAGTTAAGCTGATTGGAGAAGGCCTTTGGAGATGATGACATTCAAGCAGGTATAGCATTCTTAGAGAAGGGAATCATAATATAAACTTCCTGGGCCAGGAATGAACTACTGTGTTTGAGGAAAAGAAGTTCAGTACCTCTGAACCATAACGGACAAGAGTTACAGTGATTTAAAGATAAAGACACAAAAGGGGGCAAGAACAAGATAATGGAGGGTCAATAGGCCAGGGTAACACATTTAGGATTTTCTCCTATGTATGATAGGCCTGAAGGATTTTAAGCAAGGGAGACACACAGTCTGATTTATTCTGCTTGATACAGTGTAGAGGCCAGTCAGGGAAAAGAAAGTGATGAGAGTAGTCAAGAAAACAGGTGGGAGAAATGAACACATTAGGTTTAGATTTTAGAGGTAATGTTGGCAATACTTGCTGATACACTGGGTATGAGTGAAGGTTGAAGAGTCAGCACAAAAAGAAACATAATTTCCTGGGCTTTGGCATGAGCAACTCAAAACTAAGTGTTGGAAGAAGAATGGGGAAGATGGCGGGACATCTAGGCAAAGTAGATGGGAGAATTAATGAAAAGTTTTATTTTGCCCAAGTTAGATTTAAGAGACCTAATAGATATGGAGATGTTAAAGGAGTGGTTTATATAAGAAATCATTGAGAAGATTTTGCCAGATGTCCTGGATGACGAGGGCAGACAGAAGAGGTGTATTTGAGAAAAGAGAGGTTGGATTCTCTAGAAAGAGGAGTAGATTACCCCAAACCTAGGGAAGGAACATAGCCTGCAAGACTTGCAAATAGTAAGGCCCTGAGACCCAGATCCACAGCTTTGCAGCACATTGGCAAGGTGTTTGGAGTGTGGAGTAATGGGCACTTTTTATATCTAGGAAGGCTGGACCTCAATTACGAGGGCTCTCAGCCTTAGAAAATATCTTCACGCTCATTAAGCAAGATGAAAACAAAAGAGGTTCTAAACCTCAGGCAATCATGTGAACCCAGAAAAGGGGCATCTCAGAGATAATTAGGTGGATCAGAGAAAGAATCAAGGGACATTCCCAAATGTTCTGAAAATAAATAAATAAATAAATAAATAAATAAATAAATAAATAAATAAA
>NW_023270232.1:343855-428506 GCF_011800145.1 Mirounga leonina | reverse complement strand
AAATAAATAAATAAATAAATAAATAAATAAATAAATAAATAAATAAATAAAGCAAGCAAGCAAGCAAGCAAGCTTGGACAATAGGACATTATCACCTAGTCAGAGACAAATGGGGTCACAGGCAACCCTTAGGCATCAGCAGGGCCAGTGAGTCTGGAGTAAAACCAGTAAGCCTTGATATGTCAATGATACCAGAATTAGCAGGAAATTGGAAGGGACAGGGCATAGCACCCTCATGAACAAAACCCATCTCCTCTGTGAGGAGGTCTCATGAGCCACATCCCTATCCCTATGTCTTAAAATAAGCTGTAAAGGATGAAGAAATCCAGAAGACTGAATAGTTATTCTCTTTTTTCTATTATTCTTAGAAACGTGATACCTTAGAGACTATTAGCATGTCTCAGACACACCAAATTTTAAGGTAAATATAACTAAAATATAATTTCCCTCTAACCAGATGATGGGAGTCTAGGGACCGACAATATCTCTGCACATCTGAGGTATAGCACGAGTGAATTTTATGACACTGCAACATGAATAAAGTATATAGATGAAAGGAAACCTGTGAACTACACCAAGAAAGGCATACATTTAAGAAGCAGGTGGAGAAATAATAAAATAACAAATAGAGAGCTAATAGCACACTTTTTGTCTTCAAAAAAACTGTCTTAAGAAGGAAAAAAAATAACTATTATGCTCTATATAACATGCAAACTGAAGCTTCATGAAAAATATTTCTGATCTTTCCAATGGTGTAATGACTTGATCAGTGTGTGTTTCTTTACATGAAACTGGTCATTTAAGGAAGATTATTAAGTTGAGTGCACAATAATCTAAAGCCTAAACTAAGAACTCAGTGAATAACTTCACAGTCTTACTTACAAGATTGTGAATAATTATCACAACCTTGATGGCTGGCATATCCTATTCGACTTTTTAGCCCCCATTTAACCCTAATTCCTAAGATTTCTCATTCTCATCTGTAGGCACACTGGCAAAAATAAATAAATAAAAATAAATTTATATATATATATATATATGATCAAATTTGAGAAATCCATCCTTGGAGCTTCCTTTACTCATACAGGAATAGCACACAGAAAGGGCACATTATTACACATGGCAGTAACTGAAATTTGATAAAATATTAATCAGCTCTAGTTTTGTTTTAAAACAATCCCTAAGCAACTGTTTCTCTTTATGAGAATATAAAGTATTGACAGCTTAAAAAATCTTTTTCTCACAAATCATGTATTTATTTTCATAACTATGTATTAGTTCTATGGAATATGGACATGATTACATTTTATTATAGATTCATAGGAAAATAAATTCAACCTCTTTGCTATTATTCCCCCAGGCCTAGAATTTATATGGGATCATGGAAACAATAACACTCCCTATGTAAAAATCTCCCTTATTTAAAATTTTCAGTTTGGTTTCTGCTAGTATATAGACAGGCAGACAAAGTAGGGTTCAAAAAATAACTATGGTCTCTTCAGATAAAAAATTGTGTATTCTTCCTGGAGATAATTCATTCCAGAGTGGCTATCGACAGGTCAGAGTAGCTCTTCAACCGAGAAAGCATTTGTTCAGTCTCCTCTCTCTGCACCCATGACATTCAAGGCTCTTAGCAGAAGAAAGCCACCTGTGATCAGATGCCTGGTTGGCCTTTTCTTCCCCTCCCATCCCTCTGCCTTGCTAGCTTTGTAAATAGATTTTCCCTCCCACCCATACCCCACACTCTTTATGATCAAGTTAACAATCTTTTCTTTAAGGATTTTAGTTAATATCTGAGGAAACTATAAAATAGAAAAGAGCTCAGAGAAAATTATGGATAGACCATTCACAGAGACAGAAATGTACGTGTCATTTCAACACTTCAAAAGATATTCATTCCCATTCATATTGTGATAAACACACAATGGGAAATATCAAAAAAAAAAAAAAAAGGTGATTAACACACAATGTTGAGAAGGATGTAGGGAACAAGTATGGCTGATAGGAATCTAAATAGACCTTAGTGGAAGATAATTTGGTGATTCCTATCAGAATATAAAATGCACCTATCTTTTGGGCAGGTGCCCAAAATAACATGTGCAAGGCTCTTCGTTGCAATGGGGTGTGCAATAGCAAAAGACTGTAAATGACTTGAATCAGATTTTCACTAAATGAATTATTTTACATGTACATAATGAAACACTATACAACTACATTTTAAAACATGATCCATCTCCCTGTATATATTGAGATGAATGTATTTCCCAAATATATTGTTAAATGAAGATAACATGAAGCAAAACAGTGTTTATCAATCTCATTTTTTAAAGATTTATGTATTTATTTGAGAGAGAGAAAGAGAGGGGACAAGTGAGGGGAGGGCCAGAGGGAGAGAGAGAGAGAATCTCACAGAGACTCTGCACTGAGCACAAAGTCCGATGCAGGGCTTGGTCTCACAACCATGAGATCACAATCTGAGCCAAGACCAAGAGTCAGACACTTAACCAACTGTGCCACCCAGGTGCCCCTCAATCTCATTTTAAAAAGAAAAATATATATATACATTAATATGCTGTGAAGGATACTGGGAGCAATGGTTGCCTATGGAAGTGGGGTAAGCATCTGGGGGTTTAGAAATTGGTGGGAAGGAGTGTTTGCTTTTTTAAAGTATATTCTTTTTGAGCTTTTTGAATTTTTTATCATGTGCAAGTAATATCCATTAAAATTAATAAATGATTTAATGAGATATAAAGAGCACTAAACTGTATGCTAAGGAATTTAGTTTTTACCTGAAGATGGTGGGGAGCCATTAAATGGGCTTCAGAAAGGAGATAGCATGATGAGACAACATCACCAGCATTTGAGTTGTGTATCACTAGCATTCAGTGCATTGGGACTGCTTAGAACAGTGATTCTCCATCCTTACTGCATATTGGAATGCCCAAACTCCATCCTCATACATCCTAAGGTAATGGTCAGGGCATCAGGGATTTTTAAAGCTCCCTAATTGATTATGGTGTATAGCCAAGATTGAGGATGACTGACATAGAAAATTGCTTAAGTAATTAGGTAATCGCTAATAAAGAGTTAAATAATGCCACAGGGTTGGAAAAGAAAAGGCAAATTCTAGAAATATTAGGAAAATGAATCTTCAGAACTAATAGATTGACTGGATTTAGGGTGTGAAAGAAAGGGAGGCTTCAAAGATGTGGGCAAACAGGCAATGTCAGATGCTTCTGAGATACTCAAGTGGAGGGATACAGGAGAAACTGACTATGGGTCTGGGGTTTGGAAAATGAACATATTGGAGATTTGGACACTGTAATTAGCAGAAAAGGCTTTTATTTAAAAATACAAGAGAGAAAATGGTATTTGAAAAGTTCCAAAAATAGAATTATAAACAGATAGAATAGAAAAAAGATGAACATACAAAGAAGAATGAAGTAAAAAAAAAAATGGCCAGAGAGATGGGAGTAAAAAACAGAAAACAGGGTTTGTTGAAAGAGGTATCTTCAAGAAAATAATTATTAAGAGGGTTAATTCCTATGGGAAAACTAAGATAGGGAAAGTCTTTTATGGACTTAGCAGCTAGCAGCTGACCTTGGTGAGAGCAGTGTCCATGGGGTGTGTAGGTAGAGTACTGCATGGATTACAGTGGGCTCCATGGAGTGTGTAGACAGACTCCAGACTGCAATAGGAAGTAGGACTGACAGGAGATAAGAAGTGGAAAGAGCAGGTATTTCTTTAAGATGGCATCTTTCTAGAAGATGGCTATAAAGAATAGGGGATTGATATAGTTTGATTACTTTTCAAGATTGGAGAAACAAGCATATTTCTACACCAAAAGTAAAGAGTTATTATGTAATGAAGCTGATGAGAAACAATGAGAAAATTGATGGAGACATTTCCCCAAGGAGGCTTGAGCCTTGAGCAGGAGGATTGACATTTCTTCTGAGATTTAAGGAAAGATGATGTGAAAACAGCAAGGATGGAGAAAAGGTTTGCTGGAGCTGGAAAAGGGAAGGTCCCTCCCTCTTCTGAAGCTTCTATTCCTCTATGAAGCTGCAGACATTAGCTGCAGAGAGCAAGGGAGATGTGTTAAGGGAAATGAAGAAAGTTTAAAATAGCCAGGGTTGGGAGGAGGATAGGAGGAAAAGCCAACCAAGGTCATGGAGAGGAACTTTCACAGAGGAATAAAGATACAACTGCTGTGGAAGTCCACCAGCTCATTCTGTTAGCTCACTGTAACTGAGTACTCACCTAGATGCAGATGGCATGAGCAGTAGGAACTGCAAATGGGAATCTGAGTCACAAGAATCTGGAAATGCACTTAGTAGGGCACCCAGACCTCAGGAATCTCCCGGGATACTAACATAGTAATATGTGGCTGTAAATTAAAGTAAATCCCAAAGAAAAATAACAGTTGTATGAAGAGCAAGAAACATGATCAGGGAAACGTCAAAAATAGAAGGAAGAAAGTATTATGGAAAACATGATTGCCTTGGATAAACTGGCAGCACAGAAGAAAGAAATAAGGAAAGGATCCTAGATTCAGAAAATAATACTGAAGACTGTAAGCTCCAGAATGGGAAAGCTTTCACCACTGTAGACCCAGGAGCACAGCAGAACCTCAACAAAGACTTGTTGAATTAACAACATCAGCAAAACAAAAGAAACAAACAAAAACCCAAGAAACTGAAAGGCACACAGAATATGTGAATGAGGGGAGCTCCTGAGAGTTTGATTTCCCATCCACACTGTGATAATGAAGTCAATGGGGAGGTGGCTCCGGAACTCAAAAAGAGCTAGAATTTCCTGGATTGGTAAAAAGAGGCTGCTCTAAGTGAGCTGAGGCTATGTGTCAACGATCTATAAACTACTTCCTCTTTGCCTTACAAAGGAATAGGTCAAAAAGATCAGCTCCTCTTAAATTCTCTCCAAGGAATGCAGAAACTTTTTTTCCCCCAGACTAGGCTGCATCGTACTCTTTGCTTCTGGTACCCAACTGACCTTTCAATAAGTTGTATGTGGGAATGTGAGCTACATCTTGGCCAATTAGCCCTGCTGCTCAGTCTGAGAGGCTGCCTTATTAAATCACCAGGGCCCTTCCTCCTCCTACTGCCTGCTCTTCTCACAGTGGGATCCGCACGGAATCACTGAAAAGCTGTGCTTATTTAGGGAAAAGTATGTGAAGATATATATATGTATTCTCCCTCTATAATCTACCCTCTCTACCCTAACCCCTCACACATACTTCCTCCTGCTTTTTTTTGGCAGGGAGAGATATTCCTTATGTGTGTGTGTGTTTTTTTTTAATTAAAATTGTTATTTTTTTAAAAAGGGAAGGACATTTGACTTCTTGCCCCACTTCCAGTACTGACTTCTTTAGAAGTGGCTAAAAACAGCACTGGGGGGGAATGCTAAAATACAAACTCTCTTACCTGCTAGAATGAGAGTTGAGGTTATTTTCAACTTTTAAAATTCTTTCAACTGAGATATATTTTGTATGCCTGCAATAAACAACATTCTACTGGCATAGCATGTACTATACTCAGAAACCTATAATTAAGCATTTCCAAAATTTCCATGAAGATGTCATTTTAAATACCACAAAGAGGTACTGAGTTTCTCGCAGAAAATATAAAACAGCTCATTAACATTTGCATGAAGACAAAATAACACCTCCATATTTTAAAAACAAAATACTCTTTTTTTAAAATCTTCAATTTATATATGGCTTTTCCTTCTAAGTACTTTGATTAATATTTTCCTGGCTAAAGTGTTTGAGGAAAAGCTGTTAAAATTACCTTCAAGTAATTTAGTCATTGCTAGCTGCTCAGTGTAACAGTAACAAATGGAATCTTCCATGTTGCAAACTGTCCTCAGAATCACAGGACACAATAAATTTGGATAGTGATGGAAAAAGTATGTAGGCAGCCAGTGCAAAATTATGTTGCAAAAGCAAATTTTCTCCCCTCCTTTCCCCTGCTTCCTCTAGGTCTGCTTTTCCTGTCCTGAGTATGTTTGCAAATACATGTCAAGACTGTGCCATAATAAACCTGCTTGAAAATAAATATAGGAATGGAGGAATTAAATATGATGATAATTAATGAAAATATTCTTGTAGTTGGGCTATGTTTCAATTTTAACTACTGTAGTCATTCAGTATGAAAAAAAAAGTTGTACTTGAATTTACTTGAAGGAAATTTAATTGAATTTACTTAGCAGTTTTAATTTTTCTTTAATCGCTTTTATATAAGTCATTTCTTTTTGTTCTCTGTTCAGATAAAATCAGTAGATGAGAGGGAATTTTTCTTTCTTCTGTAAACCTTGTTTAGTTTAGTTTGAAACTAAAATATGAACAAACGGTATTAGTGCCAATACTCTGTAAGGAATGCTAAGAGAGAAGCATTTTCCTTTGCTACATTTTACACTTTTACACTGTAGCACAGAGGAAGGAGCTGGTCTGAAGGGCCGGGGGTTTCCAAGGATGGACAGAACTCAGATTGGATATATACCAAAGGAGAAGGGAAGGTTGAGAAACAGATGTAGGATGACGATGAATATGATTTGCCCAAGGAGAATATATGTAAATAGCAGAGGCATTGCCAAATGTTGAACTGAATAAAAGACCCAAAATTAAAGATGCAAATTATAATTTTGTAAAAAAAAAATCAATGTTCATGCCAACAGGAACACCTTGGCACTGATGTACCTTTCCCTCTAATAATTAAAGCCAATCTGCTTATGAAGCTGCTCTTCCCTGGATCTTTCAAGTAGCACATCAAGTGAGCTAACCCCAGCATACTAATGATGCATTATTACTCAACAGCCGTAATCACTCAGGGACTGAAAAAGGTCTAGAAGCGGATTCAACATAATTAAAGGACTAAAAGGAGCCAGGGCGATGAACAGACTGTTCTGGACTCTACTTTGCCACCAGGTAGAAATGTTGATGCTGAATATATTCTTCCAGCATTATTAATTTCCTTGCCCCAAACAGTAAGATATATCACAGTTAATTCATATGCTGAAAAATTACCACAGATGCATCTTCAGGGATTTTGAAATACCTGAGTCCTATCCTTTGTCTTATACTGTCCACAGATGTAAAGGAGAGATGATTGTTACCACTTGCAGCTAACAGTGATTCCATTGTAGCAGAAGTTACTCCCGAGCTCCTGCAGTCTTGCTCTAAAAACGTGCTGTACACCCAGAATCCTTCCTAAGCAACTCTCTAGGAAGCCACAACTGATTCGCTTGAGTTGATCCATGAGATATACCACAGTTTAGGGTAATCCTAAAGCACTAACATCCTTCCTCTCCACCTTCACAAAAATTAGACCAGGTATTCATGGTCAAAGTGAACCAGTGTAGGTATGTGAAAGCCAAGAGGCCCAGTCATCCTGAGGCATCCATTTATTTGCTTGCAAGTATTTCTTGAACTCCTTCAACAGTCCTGTCACTGCTAGATTCTGAATACAATAACTAAAATTCAATTCCTGCCAACAAGGAAACTAAAGTTTAATGGATTTATTCCCAGGATTTCCAAACTAAAAGAAAAGTAAGGGAGACTGGTTAGAAATTTTCTAAATAGGGGCACCTGGGTGGCTCAGTCGTTAAGCATCTGCCTTCAGCTCAGGTCATGGTCCCAGTGTCCTGGGATCGAGCCCCACATCGGGCTCCCTGCTTAGCGGGGAGCCTGCTTCTCCCTCTCCCACTCCCCCTGCTTGTGTTCCCTCTCTCGCTGTGTCTCTTTCTGTAAATAAATAAATAAATAAATAAATAAATAAATAAATAAATAAAACAGAGTGGAAGTTTTATAAACATTAAAAAAAAAATTTCTAAATAGTAAACTGGCCCTTTAACTTCACAGTGGTTCTGGAGCTATACAAACAAAGCATTAGGTTTTTTTATACCCAAGCAATTATCTCCATGATGCAGCTTATGTGTTCCCTATTCACTAGTTAAGCACTGAAAAGTATAAAGATAATTTGTATCAACACATAAAACAAATGTGCAACAACAATATATTGGGTACATTGCAGTGCAATGGGAAAACCACAGATCTAGAACCAAAACAACCTGGGTTTGACTCTTCTCTATTATTAACTGGATTACTTGAGCCAAGTGACTCAGCTTTCTGAGTTTCAACTTTCTCAACTCAAAAATAGTATGTACGGGCACCTGTGTGGCTCAGTGGGCTCAGTCATCCGGCTCTTGATTATGGCTCAGGTCATGATCTCAAGGTTGTGAGATGGAGCCCTATGTCAGGCTCTGTGCTCAGCGGGGAGTCAGCTTGAGATTCTCTCTCTCCCTCTTCTTCTGCCTCTTCCCGCCCCTCCACTCACAAGCTCTCCTTCTCTCTCTCTCAAAATTAATAATAATAACATGTGAATTAATACTAGGCCAAAGATTAAATTAAATAACACAAAATAAGCTCCTGACATACAACAAATGTTCATAAAATTGTGATGTCATGTGATGTCCAGCATGGATCACATCCACTAAGAACATTGTCATGGAAGAAGCTAAAATAAAAAAGAAGTAGCATTGACCCTTTGGATATTATTCTCTAAAAGATGCCAAGACACAGTGTAAGAGGTATTTAGAATGGCCTAGCCATTTATTTATTAGCAGATGGCCACACTTGGTCACTGGAGCAGCGCAAAGGAAATGAGTAATGATTCTTCAGAAATCTTTCACTACTACAAATGGGAAAAAAAAAAAAAAAAAAAAAAACCACCACCAACAACAACCTACTATTGCCTCTCTGGGAATCAGCTCTCCAGCCTTCCTCATGTGCTACTTGATCTTTAATTTATGGAGTCAACAGAAGCCGTGTCTTCAGCAGCACAGATGCTGGACAAATAGCTAGAGCATTGATTTTGGTGTTTGGCCAAACTGATGGCATCATTATGTTGACTGAATATCACTGTCTCTAATAAAAATGCTTTATGTGGAGTCTCAGGGAAGGAAGAGGGCTGGCTAGCTGTAGAAAAGGAGAGGAAGAAATGCAATTAAGAAGTAGTATTTTCTCTTGGGCCATTTGCCCTCTGTGTTTAAACATTATGTCATGATTTTTTAATGTTCATTTTCTGCTGTTTATTTTTACTTTTTTTATGTTAAATACCACCAAACATTGGGCAAGAGAAGTGTAAATATAATTTAGTTTGTCACATCAGTATATATTTGCAATATAGCAGTTAAAATATTTGATTAAAATTTATGTAAAAGATATGCAATCAAGTTTTTAATTAATTGTTTTTACCAAAACTAACAGTATTAGCTTAAAATATGATATATATTCAGAGAAAAAAGAGTTAAAAAGAGTTACTTGTCTTGGTTTCCCCTTAAAAGCTAAATTTAGGCATATAACCACGACATGAAAAAAATCATTAATAATTATTTTTAGGGCATTAGAGGTATTAGCACAACCAAGTATAGGTTATTGATAGGAAAAAATAAAGATGCAAGAAACCCAAATTACTTGCATTTTGCAAATAAACTTTAATTTACTAAAGATTATAATATGAAAGAATATGTGCCTAAATAACCTTGAAAAGTAGTAACAAATATAATAAATTTGCTGTCTGAGATTCTTTTTCATAACAGTTAATTTTCTATCATTCTGTGTATATATACACACATTTTTATATAAAAATGACCTACATGCCACAATTTTATGCAGAACACACTGAGTTACTTAGCACAATGGCCAAACCCTCATCATAGAATATGCACATATGGAAGCCATACACATATCTTATTCAACAATACTGTCTTTTTCGCTTTTCTTGACTGATTGCTGAGCCACAGATCAAATCAACAGTTCAGTGATTTGATTCATTACTTAGAGGCCAAAAGCATAATGACAAAAATGCCAATTTACTAGTCTTACTGCCAAGTGTCATCACCTTTAATTCATCCTGAATATCACCAGCACATTCACCTTTTAGAAATACTGGTTTTATCATCTTAGTAAACTTGTAGTACAATAATTATGACCTAAAGTCTTGTTGTCGAAAGGGCATATGTTCATATCTCAACACTGCACTTTTTAGCTATGTGACTTCCAGTTATTTAACCCTTCTGAATTTAAACTTCAGTAGTCTCATCTATAAAATTGGAATAGTAAGTCATCTTTTTGCCATGAGAATTAAATAAGATAATGTACGTAATATACTTAACAACATGACTGAAACATAGCCATTAGTCTTTCAAGACATCTCTTTTGATAGTACCATGTTTATGGGACAAAGTTAAGAGTTTTCAGCATGATTTTGTTTTCAGATTCTAAATCCTGTTGGAATCACTGGTGGAGGTTTTAAGAAAAGACTGAAGCCTAGGCCCCAACTGAATAAAAGCATCATTATTCTGGTCATGGAGCATCAATATTTGTTATGACCCATTATAAGTCCCTACCCCAGCTGGTCCAGCCCACTAATCTTCCCCTTCTTTCCACTGCTACAGGTCTTTTACATGTCCCACTATGTCACAACCTGTGGTTCCAGTGATAACAGAAGACATTGCATTCCAAACATGGTATTCATTGTCAAAATTTTATTAACTAGATCAGAAATTATATTGGGGACATAAAGATATATATAATAAAAACCTAACTCAAATTCACCTGAGGTGGGGTGGAAGGGAGATCGGGAAAAAAAGGCAATGTGCTGGCTGATGCAACTGATTGGATAGGTCTGGTAGACCTGGATTCAGGTGCACAATATCATCAAAGTTCTATCTCTCTTCTTGCTCAGGTTCTCATGTGGGTAGTAACTTGTACCTGATTGAATGTTGTCCACAAATAATTTATATCCACCTGGAGCCTCACAATATAACTTATTTGCAAATAGGGTCTTTGCAGATGTAATTAGTTAAGATAAGGTCATACTGGACTAGAGTGGACCCTAAATCCAATGACCGGTGTCCTTTTAAGAAGAGGAGAGGAAATACACAATCACCTAGAGAAGAAGGCCATATGAAGACGGAAGTAGAGACGGGGATGATGCAGCTACAAGCCAAAGGGGGCCAAGGATTTTGGAAGCCACCAAAAGCTAGGAAGAAGTAAGGAAGCATTCTTCCCTAGAGTCTTCAGAGGGAGCAAAGACTTGCTGACAAGTTGATTTTGGACTTCTTAGCCTCCAGAACTGTGAGAGAATAAATTTCTGTTGTTTTAAGCCATCAAACTTGCAGTAATTTGTTATGATAGCCTCAAGAAATGAATGCACAAGCCTAATGGCAAGAGTAAATTTTTTTTTTATAGCAATGTAAAAATAGTTCCAGGGTGGCCTCATATTGGCACACTGCAATATAAACCCATTTTTAACCAACCACTGTGTCCAAGAGCTGAGGTAATTCTGGCCAGAATTGGTTCCCATGCACACTTCTCTGTTTTTTCTTTCTGCAATATAGGTTACAATGCACTGCGTAATTTGTCCTGATAGTAAAGTGACCTTCTCTTTCTCAGGCTAGTCTGGATCTAGTAATGAGGATTCCCAAGAATGCAATTATCCCCTAAGACTGGCCTAGACCTAGCACACCATGAGAAGTCTATACCTGGCATAACTAATACTGAATTTTTCTTCTCAGATTTCGCCTTCATGAACTCAACAGTTGGTTGTTAGCAGTACCTGGGGAGGTCTGTATGGAGGTAGCTGCCAGAAGCTATCACCTTCAGTGGAGGAAAGCAGCCACATCCAAATCTTGGTCTGAGAAAGCAAAACAAAGATAACAAATAACCCAACTCGATTCTTCTCTTACCTTTTACTCTCCAGCCTGTTCTTCCAATTGTCAAATCTATTCAGAAGCAGGAGAGGGCACTGAGGCAGTCCACAGAAGTCAGACTCCTACAGGGTACACAGCAGAGTAGAGAAAGTTGGATTGTGGATCTGGGTGGCACATGAAGCACAGTGGCCTTGTAAGAAATAATGTAAGAAATGGATAATGGATCTGGTATGAGATATAAATAGGAAAGATAAATGAAATGTTTTATTCACTGATTGTGTCCATGATTTTAAATAATGAAATAATATGATAAATTATAGATTTAGACCTTCTTTTAGGCAAGTCAGCCAAAATATACTGAAACCATCATAGTGTATTTCAATTGACTAGCCTAAAAAGAGGTGAGATTGTACCCCACCTGCATCCTTCCTCTTCTAACATCCTCACAAATTTGATTTCCAAGTGTTACTTCTACTCTCTGTCCATGATCTTTCAACCAGTCTGCCTCTAAGAAGCTCCTAGATTCCACACTGTCTAAAATTAAATGCAAAGAAAGGATGGGTGGGTGGTTCAGGCAACAAAAATGAGCAACCGGCCAGGCTGGCATGATTGACTGGGTTTATGTACACATCAGGAAGATCAATCTAGTCTCCTTGAAAAAAAAGAATTTTTTAAAAAGTTCAAATGACGGGGTGCCTGGGTGGCTCAGTCGTTAAGCATCTGTCTTTGGCTCAGGTCATGGTCCCAGGGTCCTGCAGTCGAGCCCCACATTGGGCTCCCTGCTCCACGGGAAGCCTGCTTCTCCCTCTCCCACTCCCCCTTCTTGTGTTCCCTCTCTCGCTGTCTTTCTCTCTTTGTCAAATAAATAAATAAAACCTTTAAAAAAAAAAAAAGCTCTAATGACTTTACTTCTAATCCAATATACTGTAGTCTCTCAGTGAATCCAGCTGAGACGCAGTAGAGTCTAGTACACCTGGCTTAGCAAGGAAAAAGTCACTTTTCATATAGGCATTGTTAGCCATCAGAGACAAGCAGCTAAAGCAAGCAGCTAACATCATGTGGCGAGAGACAGAAAAGAGTAGACATGAGCAGGGCAGAGCAGTCAAATCAGTAAATCTTCCCCCGGGGAACACTGCTGCCCTCTGTCTTGCTGGAGGGGTGCTTACTGCTTTTCACAAAGGAACAGGGTTGGCTTTGTGTGAACAGCATAACATCCACAATCTTGGTTAACCCAAGATCAGAAGGAAAATTAACTTAGACTTGGTTAGCCAAAGAAACTGCACCTTAAGACAATGGAAGATGCCTTTAAGATAATTTCAAATCAGACTCTGAAATTCTTCATATACTGAATAGACATGTATTGAAAAAATATTTTACCTGCCATATCCGAAATAGCATTATTTTACCTGAAATTACCTGAGTAAGTAATAGACATTCCAGAAAAGAGAGATTTTTAAAAATTTATTCCTACAAAATTGGTTAGAGTTTTCTATAGCCCTAAGTATCTGAATAATTGCCTCAATTTTTTATGCCGTTTTAAGCTCAGAGATATTCTCATTGGTACTTTGGATTTATGATTTATGAGTGTAGAATATATTTATTAAAGTAGAAACTTGGATTATGTGAAGAATGACTTTCAATTAGACTCTAAACTGAAAAAAAAGTTGTTTATTTTACTTTTGAAAGACAAGTTATTCAAATGTCACCCAAGTTATGAAATTATGCCTATTCTTATACAAGGAAAATACTTCTTTAAAAGAATGTTTAGTTTGACTGCATAAATCTCCTTATCTCATGAAAACGTCCCCACAGCTACATCTACAGATGTGTTTAGGTATTTAAAACTTTAAGAACCAGAAGCTAGATTACTTGTCAATTGTGTTCAATATAAATTTGCCTAACACTATTTTAAGCCCATTTCTATCAAATAGCTATTACACATTTGAATAAATTTAAATTCCAGTTTGAGAAACAAGAGTTTAACAGTAAAATCATTTAGGCTTAACAAAATATTTTTATATTTCTGTTCCGTCATGCATTAAGTTATTTATTCAGCAAACATCTACGGAGGAATAAAGTAGTTATTGAGGCAGATATGATGCCTACCTTCAGAAAATGCACAGTCTAGCTTGGTTTTCAGACAATTTAAGAGACCACTTACGTTAAAATAGTACCCAAGGAATGAGTTCAGTCCATCTTTAAGGGTGGCTGGAAATAAGAAATGTAAATGTGCAGAATCTGATCGAAAAGGTCCAAAGACTTATATAAAAAGACGCTAACACTACAGCCCAGAAACCATGAAGGAGACAACGCTGTGTTTCTCCACTAGCAATATAAAAAGGAAATAGAGTTTCTGCTCCTCTGCTCTGGGAGTCGTAAGGTTTTAAATCCTCTCCGCACAGGTCCAGTCTGCTTCTTGTACAACCTCACAGAGGCAGTGTGGGCAGATCCGGGGTTAACTTCCAGAATCACCATTTTCCTTGAGCAAGGTATTTAATCTCCTTGCACCTCGAACTCCTCTTCAGTAAACAGAAATAATTTTGCCTGTCTCATGGGGTCGACATGGAGGTTGTAAGTAATGCACATAAAACCCCTCAGAAAAGTATATCTGGCCACCAAAAAAAAAAAAAAAAAAAAAAATGGGGGAGGCACGTCATTAGTAGTTAGAGGACTAGCAGGTGTACAGTCTGGCAGTTCTGTAGCAGTAATAGTAACAGCTGTCGCTCTGAACTCATCATAGAAGCAGCTTTAGAAGCACAGAAACTGAGGGCCTGGCCTGGCCTAAGGTTGAATGGTGGCACACTTAGCCTGAAGCAGGACACTTTGGAATCTGACTCCAGTCCTCTTCCCACAATATTATGCTACCTTCCTTCTCTAAAAAGACTGTGTTTCTATAAACATTTGTTTAGGTGTTATTATCAAGATAAACAAACAAAAAAACATTCAGTGATGTTAACTCTCTTAATAAACAATTTAAATAACCACATATCTGAAATTTGAAATCAAGCAGTCATTAGACAGGAAAACAGATCTAGCAAAATATCAACTGCAAACAACTGATTTATTATTTATATACACACAACACTACAGAGAATTTAAACAAAAGGAAACTTAAGTCTATCAAAATAGCCTTTAAAATGTTAAAAAACAGACAGACCTTCATCAGGTCATTCTAAACTATTGGAATTATAACTCTACGTTGGCTTATTTTGTATAATGAGACTGCAGCATTATTAAAGGAAAAACAGTTTTATTTTAGCAGTATCATTATAGTGCACTTACTAGTTTTAGCAGCACTCAGAGAGAAAATGGCTGATAATATCCATGCTAAGCATCCCCAAAATGTATTTAATTTGCATTAAGCAAAGAACACTATAGCAAATGCTTAGAAACCTCTCTCCCCAACATCTTTTCCTTTCCCTTCCTACAATCATCACCCGGGTTCCAGCCCTCATTATCTTGCATTTCATCGTTAAAATAACCTGCTATCTTGTCTCTTCCCCCTCACTATTTTCCCTTTCCAGTTCACTCCTACACTCTCCTTACAGGAGAATTTTCCATCAGCACTGCTCTGGTTATGTCTCAGTGCTATGCGCAGACCTGCAGTGCCTTCCAAACTCTAAACACCTGACCCTAACCTCTACAGTTCACTTGGATCTGCCCCAACCCGGTTGCAATAATTCCTACAACAGCTTACATACACTTAATTATTGCCTCAACATATCTATTGTTTCTTAAATATTTCCTGAACATTCTCATTTCCACAACTTTCTTCATGTAGTTACAACTGTTTCTATTCCCAGGCCCACTTCTAAAATCTGAAATCCTACACAACACATTTGTATTAACATCCAGGATATTAAATTGTTAATAGATAATTAAATAAACCATGGGACAGGAATGTGATAAAAGTGTTCAATTTTTTGAATAATATATTCTAGAATTATTTAACAATCTGTCAAATACTAATAATACAGTTGACCCTTGAACAACATCTGTTTGAACTGCACGGGTCTACCTATCCACAGATTTTTTTTATACAGTACAGTACTATAAATGTATTTTCTCTTGCTTATAATTTTCTTAGTAACATTTTCTTTTCCCTAGCTTACTTTTAAAAATATAGCATATAATACATATAACATACAAAATATGGGTTAATCAGTCGTTATGTTACCAGTAAGGCTTCCAGTCAATGGTAGGCTGTTAGTAATTAAGTTTTGAGGGAGAAAAAAGTTTGTAAGTGGATTATTTGAGTGTACAGCAGGGGAGACCAGGGGGTGGAAGGGATGTTGGTGATGCTGGCTCTCATACTGCTCAAGAGTCAACTCCATATTATTTTAAAATAATGTATAAAGCTGTACATATAATTTGTCATTATATAAAAATATATTTTTCAATGTATATATAAGTGAAATAAAAGTTTATCTGAAATAAATGTTTAAATCTTAATAGTGAGTTTTCCTGGGTGCTGTGAGTATAGATGAATTTTTTTTCTGTCTAGCAGATTTTTTTTTAATTCTCTACACCAACCACATAGCATTTAGCACTTTTATAATTTAAAGAGTTTTTAAAAGTTGGCTCACCTTTTAATTTCAGTCAAAATATTTCTTTCTTCATGAAATCTTTGGCTATGGCTCAACTGGATTACTCATTGCCTTCCTTTGAGGCATCGACATATTGAGAAACTTTCCAACCATATTGCTTTGCATATTTTGGACATAACATGGAGGACCCTCTCATATAACTGTGGCTATAAGCCCAAACTTTTTTTTTTTTTTTTTTTACTTTCTTAAGTCCCTAGTACTCAAGCCTCCTAACCACCAACCCCCACACCGGTAGTCTACTTTTAGAAGTGAGAATTTAATCCTAATCCCTTTAGAGGATATTTTGTTTTAAATAAGAATAGTTCACTGTTCTTTTCCCACTGAAACAGGTGTTACTTAGAAACTACGTTTCAACCATAAAGCTGTGAAAATAACTATATTTAATAAAAATGTTAAGTTTAAAAGATGAAATCTTATTATGTAACTTGAGAGAAATACATAAATAAAATAACAGTTTTTGGGTGCCTGTTACGTATTATGCCATTCATCTCTCACCTAGTTATCCCCTTTGATACTTACTACTGTCAGTAAATTGTGATCTAGTATTAGATAATAATAATGCTTTCAGTTTAGTGTTATGGAATGGACCTTGAAAAAAGAATCCATTGAAGTATGTGTTTAT
The DNA here is from genome assembly GCF_011800145.1 of Mirounga leonina. NCBI lineage: Eukaryota > Metazoa > Chordata > Mammalia > Carnivora > Phocidae > Mirounga > Mirounga leonina. Next base: position 411,547 of record NW_023270232.1, on the reverse strand, counting down.
TCATTCATAATTCTAGAATCTTTTTTCCCGAGCAAAAATACTTATTTCATTACCACAAATTAGTCTATTTTTTAATTTATTATTTTTTGAGTCTAGGCAATCAGCAGACTAAAATTGTTTCTTTAGGGCTTTAAGTTACCATGCTGATGAGGGAGGAGACTACAAAGATTTATTATAAAATAATGTTTCCAATACATACTGCTGTACAGTGCATTGCCAGTACTTTCTCCTTCTAAACTGAGTATTTTCAAGAAACACTAATTTGTGTTGGAAGAAAGTTGCAGATTATCTGAGATTATGTTCAAATTTCATTTGCTTTATACAATGTGTTTAAAGGAGGGAGAAGATGGTGACCAGAGATCATTGATATTAAACTTTTATCATATACCAGGTATTTTATCTAATTTAATTCAACTGACTGTAAGTTAATCCTTGTAAACAATCCTATACATAATGCATTATTACTCCTATTTTGTATCTAAAGAAACTAAGACTGAGAGATTAACTGAATTGTGCCAGATCATACAGCTAGATAGAGAACAGCATACCCAGGATTTAATCTAAAAATCCAGTGCTCTTGCAAGCATGTTGTGATGAATTTTGATTTGTCAAGGAATCATACATGAGAAAGAGAGAGAAAGAAAAAGAAATCTGACATCATTTCTTGAACGTTTGCTGGGCACCTCATATTAGCATATCTGAAACAGAGCTCTTGATGCCATTCTTTTCTCCCACCTGAAAGCTTTTTCTGAACTCCACTTTCATCACCTGTGCTAACATTAGTACTCACCACCTAATTGCTCAAGCCAATAACCCAGGGACTGACATTGATTCTTTTTGTTTTTTCTCACACACTTCCCATTAAATCCATCAACAAATGTTATCATCTCTACCTCCAGATGTTCATAATATCTTTTGATAGTTCTTAAATTTTGTTATGATTCTTTAAGTATGCTAATACTTGAAAGGGTGCCAACAATACTCAATACAGAAAGGATAGCCTCTTCAATAAATGGAGTTGGAAACTGGATAACCAAATGCAGAAAAATTGAATTGAGCTCCTATTTTACACAACTCACAAAAATAGCTCAAAATGGATTAAAGACTTAACCATTTGATGTGAAACCATAAAAATTATAGAAGAAAACATAGGAAAGGCTCCTTGTTTTTTGGTGTTGGCAATGGCTTTCTGGATATGACTGTAAAAGCACAAGCAACAAAACCAAAAATCACCAAATGGGACTACATCAAACTGAAACACTCTGCACAGCAAAAGAACAAGCAACAAAATGAAATGGCAGCCTATGGCATGGGAGAAAGTATTGATAAACCATATGTCTTTCAGAAGGTTAATATTCCTCCAAAAGACAAACTCATTAAAAAACAGGCAGAGGAACTAAATAGACATTTTTCCAAAGAAGACATACAAATGGCCAACAGGCACATGGAAAGATGCTCAATATCACTAATCACCACAGAAATGCAAGTCAAAACCACAATGAGGTATCACCTCACACTTGTTAAAATGACTATCATCAAGAAAACAAGGGGTAATAAGTGTTGGGAGTATGTGGAGAAAAGGGAACCCTTGTCCATGATTGGTGGCAATGTAAATTGGTATGGTTACTATGAAAAACTATATAGAGGTTCATTTAAAAAATAAAAGTAGAATTACTATATGACCCTGCAATTCCACTTCTGGGTATAGATCTAAAGGAAAGGACAACAGAATATCTAAAAAATATCTGTACTCCCATGTTTATTGCAGCATTATTCATAATTACCAAGGTATAGAAACAACCTAAGTGTCCATATACAGATGAATGGGAAAAGATGTGCTATATACATACACCACACACACACACACACACACACACAATATTATTTGGCCATAAGAAAAGAGGAAATTCTGCCATTTATGATGACATGAATGGAATTTAAAGGCATTATGCTAAGTGAGGTAAGTCAGACAGAAAAAGACAGATACTGTATGATATCACTTATATGTGGAATTCAAAAAAGCTGAACTCATAGAAACCAAGTAGAATAATGGTTACCAGGGACTAGGGCAGGGTGTGGGTGAATTAGGAGATGTTAGTCAAAGGGTACAAACTTGCAGTTAGACAATAAATTCTGGAGATATAAAGACAGCATTGTGATTATAGTCAACAATACTGTATTATATAATTGATAGTGGCTAAGAGACTAGATCTTAAATGTTCTCACCACAAAATGAAATGATAATCATGTGACATAATGGAGGTGTTAGCGAACACTAGAGGTAACCATATTACAATATACAAGTGTATCAAAACAATACAGTATATACCTTAAACTTACACAATAATATATGTAAACTGTATCTCATTAAACATATGCTAATGTCATGTATAGGCAAACTGATTTTTCAACTAGTAACTTAAGGCCACAAAAATTGAGACATCTATATGTGTGTGTGTGTGTGTGTGCTGTTACTCTCGGATCTATAAACTAACCCTAAGACGAGGACCAGAGACAGCTTAGGGTACCAACAGAGCCTCAGTAGACTGGGGGTGGGGTGGGGCAAGGGGCATTAAGCATCTTAAAAAAAATAAAAAAGGAGAACCTTTGTTTCTACTTCCTCCATACAGAATAGAGGCAGCTTCATGAAAGGACCTAAGAAGGTTGTTCAAGTAAAAAAGCTGGAAGGAAGCAGAGAGAGGATCCCAAAAAGGCAACCAAGGGACAGAGCAGTGGATGAAGGTTCAGGACATATCTGCTCTTGGGCCAAGATGGGAAGCTACAACGAGAAAGCACCGGTTTTGCTCAGTATGTCTCTATAAATGCAATGTTGCAAATATAAGAAGAGAGTCTTTTAACAAGGAATAAGTGATGACTGAAAACAGATAGAAGTTTTAGATGGAGACTAGTGCTGTAGACAGTATAATATGTCATTTAGCCTCTATACATTCTGAAACAAGCTTGTGTTCAAGTCCCTTTTCTTAAAATTTAAAATCAACTCAATTAACATATAGTGTATTATTAGTTTCAGGGGTAGAATTTAATGATTCATCAGTTGTATATAACACCCAGTGTTCATTGCATCAAGTGCCCTCCTTAATGCCCATCACCCTTACTCTGTCCCCCTATCCACCTCCCCTCCAGCAACCCTCAGTTTGTTTCCTATAGAGTTTCTTATGGTTTGTCTCCTTCACCTTATTTTATTTTTCCTGCCCTTCCCCTCTATCTGTTTTGTTTCTTAAATTCCACATATGAGTAAAATCATATGATAATTATCTTTCTCTGATTGACTTATTTCACTTCGCAGGATACCCTCTAGTTCCATCCTGTAAGTCCTAATATACTAACACACCAAAAGAAAAACAATTTACTCAACTACAATGTGTGTGTGTGTGTGTGTGTGTGTAGCTGAAACATACCACTTTTAATATGTATTTATGTGTATTAAGAATGCGTTTATTTGGGCGCCTGGGTGGCTCAGTCGTTAAGCGTCTGCCTTCGGCTCAGGTCATGATCCCAGAGTCCTGGGTTCAAGTCCCATATCAGGCTCCCTGCTCTGCGGGAGGCCTGCTTCTCCCTCTCCCACTCCCGCTGCTTGTGTTCCTGCTCTCGCTATCTCTGTCTCTGTCAAATAAATAAATAAAATCTTTAAAAAAAAAAAATAATGCGTTTATTTGTAAATATGCAATATTCGGTATGTGTCATTATAGATTACGGAAATAAGTCTTCCTTTTCTCCTTCATCTTTTAAAGACCAACTCAAATTTTAACCGAAAAGGTAATCTCTGCCCTCTCTGGGTTTGTACAGCAATTCTTCATGCCTCTTTTGTAGTTATTACCATGCCGTATTATCATTATTTATTACAGGTCTTTCTCTCTCAATAAAGTGTCAGTGTTTAAGAGGAAGAAGTGCTTAAGAGGGAGAATCTGGTCTCCAGGGCCTAGCAAAGTGCCTGCCTCAGTGAGCAGTGAATAAATAACAAATGAATAAATGAATGAGTAAGTACCTTTTGTTTTCAGAAACACAAAATTATAGAGAAGTTTTATTTGGAAAGGCTTCCATGCATAGGAAAAATTGTATCCATTAAAACAAAGTTTGACATATTGTCAACAGCATAGCCTCAGAATTTGTAGAGTGGGTTCCATGCAAAACATCCCTGTGAAGCAGCAGGTGATTTAAATACAACATTAATGAAATGTGCAGATAATTCTAAACAAGAAAAAAGTAAACAGGTGAGGTGACTGAATTGCTGAATGATAAGCTGGGGAGATTGGCAGATATAATGAAATGAGATTTAACATGAATACTGCAGGATAATTTACCTAGGGAAAAATCATCAGCAGCTGAGGCATAAAATGGAAACCCATTCTCCCTTTGGAAATAAATAATGTTTAAAGAGACTATGGTTATAGTGGATAATAACTTGTATATGAGCTCACTTTGTAATGCTGTTGCTAAACAGCCAATTGCCTTCCCAGGAGGCTGAACATAATGGATCATTTCAACCAGACACACATACACAAAGGAGAGAAAGTACCTTCGGGAGCTTTAGGAATCACCTTGATTCCACTCTCTGTAACTGGAATGCTTTCAATAGAGAAAGGACACTTTAAAGTTTAAGGAAAAAGCAATAAACATCATGAAATGAATCGGAGCCCATTTAATTTGGAAAACCTTGAAAGGGCTCAGAAAGAAAGTCATTCTGCCTAATCCAATGCAATCAGCTTCTGGCTGCCAGACAACAATAAGAAGAATTATTGTTGGTATATATTGAGTGCTTACTCTGGGCCAGGCCCTCCCAACTACTGTAAAAGCATTATCACACTTAACTCTCATAACAGATCCATGTCATTGCCACCTGACATTGCATCCATTTTACAGATAAGGAAACTAAGGCTTGCAGACATTAGGGAAGTTGAATATGGTCTGACAGCAATGAAGTGCCTACCACTGTAGTACTCTGGCCTCTCAGAATCCAAGACTGTGCTCTTTTCCATGCTGCTGTATTTTCAGTATGTCAATCTGCTCTTACAAAACTGTAAGGACATGTTCCTCCGTTTGGTTTTCATGATCTTCCATCAACTGAGGAGGCCATTTCCTTTTTCTTTACCCTAGTCTCTTTCAGCTCCTCAACTATTACTTTCCCTTGAATTCAGAACTTCCTGACAAATTATGTTAAGTCCTATCTGTACACCTTTGCTAGGAGGCACCTAATCTGGAAAAACTCTCTCTACCCAACCAACTCCTCCAATTAGGAAACATTCAATAAAGTACATTCTGTTTCTGAAATTATCTTCAATTGTTCTGCACACATTTACATTTATTTTACTACCAGCAACACTAACCTTCATGGTCTTTATCTGCTTCATAGCCCAGCATGCCTCTAGGCAAAGAGGTGGCATTCATCAATTCTGTTTGGCTGTTCAAAGAAAGACAGAATTAGGGAGATAGGGAAGATTTATAAATACCTCCAATGTTTGACATTCAAAATGAATGGTACTATTCACAAGGAAGAAACTGTGAAGTTTAAGTTTGCTATTAAAACTGACTCGAATGAAAACCAGAAAATAAACTTTTCATGAAAAGAGAAGTATTGGATCTACTACGCCCAGCTTTAAGAAAATGTATTGACATTTGATGCTCAGGAATTATCTACTTAAACTTCTCAGCAAGAGCAGTGAGAGAGCACTGTTCTGTCAGACAAGAATCCCAGGTTATCAAAGTTGTCCATCTGTTTCTGGTTCTGGGTGCTATGCTGAGAAATTTATTCTGACTTCCACTTTTGGGATGAGAGATATCAGATTTCAAAAAGGGCATGAGGATTGAATAAATCAAAAGGTAATGACCCCCAGCTCTGAAGATACATCTACTTGGAGGACAGCCTGTTCCTGGGAATAATCCAAGAACCTAAAATCAGCTGAATGTTTGTGCATTTTACTACTGTAACTCCATGGAAAGAAAAATGATGATGAAGCCATCAGCTATCCCATACCACACACATTCCATTGCCATTGAAAAATGTCCCACATCTGTGTCTTAATGCTGACATCTGCTTCAAATTACCCTCAGATGAGCTCTACAGCTCTTGCCTAATTGGACACTATCAAAATGATATGGCTGTTATTGCTTAGCTTCTAGTTGCCCTTTATGCAGCAGTCTGGGCCACTAATGAATCCTCATCTTCATGTGCAAGAGCCTTGCTTTTATCAGATATTCTAAAAGTAACATATTTCAGTACCTTGTTCAAAATATCTATGTATCAAATTATTAGTTCTTGCCTAAATTTATTGTCTTTTAACTATGAACTTTTAAAACCCATTGTCTAGAAGCAGTTGGAAACAAAACTAATAGGAATTAAATCCAGCCAGACCTTTGAAGAATCAGAGTTTTAGAGACAATAGAGACTTTTTTTACACATGATGAGATTGAGGATCAAGCAGGTAAAGTGGTTTCCTCAAAGTCAAATGTTAAACTAGTGGCAGAATCAAGACTAGGACCCAAGTTTTCTTCCAGTATAGGAGACGCTCTAATCTCTAGCATTGCCATTACCTCAGTCATTCCTATCAGTTAGGATGTACCTTACAGAGTCAGCACAGCAAGATCAAAGCGAAGTTGAGTCCTTTCTTCTTGAAACAATATCAAGATGGAAGATATCAGTATACTTTATTATCACACAACACAGGAGTCAAGTTCCACATAAATGTGATAGAGATGGAAGCATGAACACCAAAAGCAAAGTGTATCTTAAATGTAATATATGGCAAGTCCAAGGGGGAGGTGGCATACTGCAGTATTTTTATAAGATGGGCCTCACCAATAAGATGATGCAGAGTATGAACCATTAGGACAGTGTTTTAGTATTATTGATGCCTCATCTTGAAAGTCAAGAAGATATTACCAAGGTATAATTTATTCAAATTGCTTGCACTGTGAAAAATATGGAAGACTATATTATGTAGCAAATCCATTTCAGTGGTATTCTGACATTTTGGAGCATGCACAATGAAATAATCTCTCTACAGATATTTCTTAAAATGTGTAACATATAGGTTATGAATAAAAAATATGTTTTATGATAAAGTTAATTTACTTCCGTGTATTAAATTTAGTGCTAACGTTCATATCTTGGTGAATAACATTACCATCGACTCAAGTTCCCAAGTGAGAATCTTAAGTCATCGTCACCTTCTCCCAATGCCCTCAGTCCCTCAGCCTCACTTCAAATCTTATTGACTCTGCCTTTGATCTACTTTTGCCCCACTTGTCTGCCCACTGACTCTACTTTAATTCAACCTCATTTTATCAAAAGATTGAACAATTAACCAAAAAAGTGTTCTAATAAATCTCCCTGCCTCCACCCTATTTTCCCCAAGTCCCAGTTTATCCTGTTCTTGGCATCAGCAATATATTTTCAAGTACAAAGATATTCTTATAATGCCCCTGCTTCGGAACCTTCAGTAACTTTGTTCTACTCACAGAGTAGAACTCAAAATCCTTTGCATGACCATCCTTTTACGACCATCAAATTCTGGCCACAACTGAGACTTCTAACCTCATAACCAGGCCCTTCCCCTTATATGTCCTATCCTTTCAACTGTACAAACTCTTTGCAGTACTCCAACACACTCATAACTTTGTTAATCATTTTCCTCCTAATTCCAACTAGCTTCTCTTACCCACCTGATGAACTCTTATGCATTCTTGATGAATTGGCTTATATACTGACTCTTTTGTGAAGTCTTCCTGAATCTCTAAGGCATAAAAATTCATTCTTTAATTTTCTCTATTATTTTACATGTATACCTACTATCACTCTTGTCACTTTGTATTATTTCCTTTAATGTACTTTTCCCATTTATTTTTCAGAATTCCTGGCAGGTAGGGACTGGGTCTACTTTTAGGCCCAGTATCTACCACAATATAGGTGCTTACATTTTTAAGTAATTAATGAATTTTTCTGCTTAACATTTTATTTTCAATGGTCACAGTGATTGGTTATGATCTTTCCTTCACAAAATGTTAGTTATTCATAATATAAATTCCATGATGAATTTTCATAGCCATATCACACACAGTAGAAATTTTCAGGAGACTAAGAACAAAGAAATGTCATTGGACTTCGGGACGCCTGGGTGGCTCAGTCGGTTAAGCGTCTGCCTTCGGCTCAGGTCATGATCCCAGGGTCCTGGGATCGAGTCCCGCATCGGGCTCTCTGCTCCGCAGGGAGCCTGCTTCTCCCTCTGCCTCTGTCTCTCTCTCTGTCTCTCATGAATAAATAAATAAAATCTTTAAAAAAAAAAAAAAAAATGTCATTGGACTTGGCAACCACAGTGGTCACTGAAAACATTTGAGAGAATAATATCAGTAGGATTGAAGAGAAACCTTAGAGGTTTGAGTAATAAAAATGAATACAGCAATGACTAACATTTTTAGTATTTTCTGACTCTTCTCAGTGCTTTACATACATTATTACATAAACCTGTAGGGAAGAGAGGCCCTGTCAGTGGTAATGGCTCTAAGTATGTATATGTTTGTCAAAAATGATCAAACCCTACTGTTAAATAGGTGGTTAATTACATGTCTCGATAAGGCTGCTAAAAACAATCTCTGAAGTACTTGCCTACATAGTCTCCATTTGGCAGATAAGAGTATTGAGGCATAGAGAGATTAAGGAAGGTATCCAAATTCACATGGTCAGTCAGCTGCACCTGAGCATTGAACCTAATTGCTGTGACTTTAGAACCTGCGCAGGGCTGCTTTCTATTTTGCCATAACAGAAAACCCTCACATACTCTAGAAGTCCTGCTATGAAAGAAAGGGATGGATGCACAAAAAGGGAGGTGGAGAAACTCAACAGATTGAAGCAAAGATTAGCTTTTCTTTCAAGTTAGGTTTATAACTATTTGAGGTCAGAGATAGGGAGGGAATTCCCAGAATGAAACTGACAGAACAAAACTTCACATTTAAGTGTTTTATTTTACATTATTTTTACAGCTAATCACCAAATTGCGACTTTAAAATAAAGTATTATCAACCCTAACCAACAAAGACTAATACCATTCATGCCTTAAGCAATATGTCACTTGGATCAACAGCAGAAAAAAGTAAAGAGAAGCCCCAGAGCAAGAAAGGGCAGGATGATTAAGTGAAGTGTCTCCACCTAACTTCGTAAGATCAGGAGCTAAAGAGGCACCAGCAGACAGTGCAATCTGCCTTCCAGGGCTAGGGACACATTTGAGAATGAACCATGAGAAATTCTTCTTTAAATTGATCCTAAAATATTAATAGTGTGGGTGAAGATCGACTATCCTTTGGTCTTCACTTTCTGGGAAAAAAGTGATCAAATTGTTTTTATGAAGGACCGTGGAGTCCATCTTATATGGAAGCAGGGCCCTAAACTCAGCATAAAAGGGAAGGCTACCCTTAAAAATTCACTTAGATTGTGCACAGATATAGTATGGGTGACTTTATTAACCCAGTTTTTTAATCATTTTATGAATGAACTCTTGAAAGCCAAATTTTCAAAGAATTAAAGGAAAATCCAATTGCACAATCCTAGGCATTTAAACTGTTCTGCCTTAAATAACTACCAAAGACCTAGCAGTGAATAAGAAATAGATGGTAAATTCAAAATATTTCCGCTTGCCTGAGGGGCTTACTCCTCTCACTTTCAATTTTAAGTTTCTACTGCCTTAACACCTACAGTTTTGTGAATTAAATAAGATGGAAGTCATTCCAGAGTTAACTTCTAATAAGAATCTATCATGTCATGTTTTGCCTATAGTGTATGTAAAGTATATAAAATAAATATATTGAGAGCAATATAGACTGTAGAAAGAATGAGATAATATAATCACTTCAAATATCTTAACTGGGAGACTGAAATTATACATCACAGGATACATGAAATAGTGAATATCCTTCTTGTTCATAAAGCCTCAGGATATCACCTCAATATTTATGAGCACAAGAACAGTGGTTATTGGAATGTGCCATTCCCATGCAGAGTAATTGCTGGTATTAATCATTATTGCAAAATTGATGTAATTATATTTTCACTTTTCTACATTATATATGTATATATTTTAAAAATATAATTACATACTCACCATATATTCCATTTCAGCAACAGTGGAAAATTTGCTTCTTGCAAAATAATAGAAAAGTAGAATAAAACATATCCAAAGTTGTTAACAGAACCCCACATTCGGCTATTTGAGCATATCTAAGTATTATTAAGTTTCGTGAGTTTGCTGAATGATTTAATGAGGAAAAGAATTTTGATATTTTCCTTCTTCACAGTTGTTACCATGTATAAACTATAGTTACTGTATTAATAAGTATGTTTAAATAAGTATATTATTATTTTCAATACACACCCTATTAAGCAAAATTATTTTCTCTGAGTGTAATTCTATGTGCCCTCATATTACTATCAGCCACACTATTACTCAAAATGGGTACTGGTTAAGGGGGACCTGGTTGGCTCAGTTGGTTAAGCCTCAAACTCTTGGTTTCAGCTCAGGTCATGATCTCATGGTCATGAGATCCAGCCCCATGTTGGGCCCGTGCTCAGCAGGGAGGCTGCTTGAAGATTCCCCTGGAGTCTCCCTCTGCCCCTCCCCCCATTTGTGGGTTTGCACTCTCTCTCTCTCTCTAAAGTAAATAAACAAATCTTTTTTTAAAAAATGGGTAATGATCAAGTTAACCACAGTGATTTTCAACATTGAGGTTTTGAGAACATTTATGCTGAGGAACACAGTGAATGGAGTTGATATTTCTTATACATTTCAAAGGGGATGCCTAATATAATTCTGAATTGACAAGGTGGTGTGCCTTTTATATACTCCTCTATTTTTAATGTCCATTAAAGAAACTGCATTTTCATATGATTCATACTCTTAAACATCGCATTACAAATTACAAGATTCACTTCACTTTTTTTTTTCTTTTTTATGAGAGAGAGAGAGAGAGAGGGAGGGGCAGAGAGAGAGGGAGAAAGAGAATCTCAAGCAGGCTCCACAGCCAGTGTGGAGCCCAATGCAGGGCTCGATCTCACAACCCTGAAATCATGACCTGGGCTGAAATCAAGAGTCAGAGGCTTAACTGATTGAGCCACTTAGGGGCCCCAAGATTCACTTTGTTTCTTACTCTTACTCTTTTTAATTGGGAAAGAAAAGCCAGATAGAGCACAGTACGACTTTTTGGTATATCATCTCCTGCCTCACCTGCTCCTTCTCCCTCAGGCCTTTCAGTGTTCTCTTAGTGGTAACAGCTCCTTCATCAGAAACCACCTGTGCCCTCTCCCTCTCACACCACCATTCATTCCTCCCCCTCACATGTGCAGCCTCCAATCATAGCAACAAAACCTCAGGCCCTTCATACTATTCCTGCTGCCACTTCTCTCTTCTGGACTCTGCCCCTCATGCAGTACTCCTCTCTGCCCAGTCTTTCTCCAATTCCAGCTTAATCCACTGTCTAATCAATCTTAACAAAGCACAGTTCCAACCAGCCCAACAAAAATGTTTGTTACTCTCCCCATTGTTGTTCTTCACATTTCATGAATACAAAGAGTAGAAATACTATGACCACATTCTCTTACCAAAGATAAAGAATTTAAAAGAAGGATTTAGAAGGCCACTATATATTTTTAAATGAAAAACAAGTCATAAAATTGTGTGTGTGTGTGTGTGTGATGAAAACTTATTTTTAAGAATCTGTTGTAAGTGTTTGTCTTTTGGTTAAAGGAATAACACAGGACTTTCATTGTCTACTATATATATCTACACATACATACATATATGCATAATATATGTATCCAATTATGTATAAAAACATTAATTTCATATTTAAAATAATAAACTGATTTAGAGACTAAAAAATTTCTATTAAACAGTTCTTTGTTTAAACATGTAATCAAAATCACAATGATATAATATTTAGAAAACAACAGTATTGGGGCACCTGTGTGGCTCAGTCGGTTAAATATCCAACTCTTGGTTTCGGCTCAGGTCATGATCTCATGGGTCATGGGACTGAGTCCTGTGTTGGGCTCCCCACTCAGCAGGGAGTCTGCTTGAAGATTCTCTCCCTCTACCCTTCCTCTCTATCTCTCAAATAAATAAATAAATCTTTAAAAAATAACAATATTAGATCATTGCACATAAGAAAATCTGGATGTGAACATTTTACTCAGAACTCTATATAAACTCTCTCTCTCTATATATATATATATATACACACATATCTATATCTATATATATATATAAACATATATCTTCAAAATTAAACAAAAAAAAGTAAAGAGTAGAGGCTGTGAAACCTGTATGAACATTATTCTAGCTGGCCAGATCACTGCAGATTGATCCCAAACTATGGCAGAGGAGATAAGAAAGAAGTGAATAGATTTCAGATATGTACCTTAGAGGTACAGCTGATAGGACACAGTGATGAATTGAAGCGGGAGGTAAGACAGACGCGTGTAAGTTTACTCTTGGCTTTACAACATGAAAAACATCATGGATAGAAATGATGTTTATTGAGATGAGAAATACCGGAAAAGTAACAATAAAAGAGAAGTTAAGGGGTTAAGAGATGTCATTGAGACCTCCAAATGGAAGTGTCAAAAACATAGTTTAATCTTTGTGTTTGGGAATGAGAAGAGAGATCAGGAATAGAAATAAATGTGAGAGTGGTCACATCTTGATGGTATTTAAAACCCCACTAGCAAATGAGATAAACTAGAAAATGTGTCTAGATTATGGAGGGAGGAGTCTAGTTAAGATCTGTTAAGACAGAGCCAGTAAAAAAAGCTGAAATAGAGAAATCAGGCAGGTGGGAAGAAATCAGGATAGCATGCTATCTCAGAAATGAAGAGAACAGAGAACATTTCTTTGTCTTTTTCTCTTCTTTTTAGAACTAAGTCAACTGCACCCAGTGTTGCTGTGTAGACAGTAAGATCAGGACTGAAAGGTACTTATTGAAAAGTTCCATTTCTGACAAGAAAATCCTGAAAATCCTTACACTAAGGACCATCTAGAAATGTTACAATAAAGTACAATAAACACTAAGCTCTTAAGGAAGTAAGGGAAACACTAAGGACCAAATTACAAGGAGGAAGATGCACACCAGAGTAGAAGGCAGGAACCTAAGGACATTTATGCTAAGTGATATAAAGCAGACAAAGACAAATACTGTATGATTTCAATTATGTTTGGAATCTAACAAAGTCAGACTTAGAATGGTGGTTGCCAGGGCTTAGTTTGAGGGAAATGAAGAGATGTAGATCAAAAGTTACAAACTTAGAAGATGAATATGTTCAGGGGATCTAATGTTTAGCATGGTGGCTGTAGTTAACAGTACTCTACAATATACTTGAAACTTGATGAGAGAATAGACTTTAAATGTTCTCACCACAAGAAAGAAATGGTAATTATGTGATGTGATGGAGATGTCAACTAGCCCTACAGTGGTAAATCATTCTGTAATATCTAAATGTATCAAATCATCTCACTGTGCAACTTAAACTTATACAATGTTATATGTCAGTTATATCTCAATAAAGCTGGGGAAAAAATCATAATAATCCCAAACCCTTAAAAGAAAAAAGAAAGGTAAGCTGGTCTGATAATGATTAATGTGCTGTTATTCTTCATTCTCTTCTTCCATTTTCCATATTCCAAATAATTATTTTCCCTATTGCTTCTCTATTAAAAGATACTACTGAATAAACAAATAAAAAGAGAGAAACACAGTATTTCATGATGTGCACCTGAACGTACAGTATATAGACTTAACCACTATCCACCCAGGACAATCTCTTTCCAAATTTCATGGAGTTCTTTATCTCTGCTTTGCAGTCCCTTGGCCCAAAGCTTCCTTCCTTTAAAACAGACAAAGCAACACATAATTGTTCTGACTTTTGAAAGTCAGCTTTGCCTTATTGTATTTATATTTAGATGAGTTTGCATATTCACAGACACCTCAGTAATTTTCAATGCACCTATCATTTCTTTTTCAATTTCTAAAATTAAAAACAAAAGTATTTGTTTAGGGGAGCCTGGGTGGCTCAGTCGTTAAGCGTCTGCCTTCGGCTCAGGTCATGATCCCAGGGTCCTGGAATCGAGCCCCACATCGGGCTCCCTGTTCGGCGGGAAGCCTGCTTCTCCCTCTCCCACGCCCCCTGCTTGTGTTCCCTCTCTCACTGTGTCTCTCTCTGTCAAATAAATAAATAAAATCATAAAAAAAAAAAGTATTTGTTTAAACATTTCAATCTGGTAGAGTTGTGAATGGCCCCACTTTTACTGACTTTTCTCCCTAATACCAACTTTCTGAAATACATTCCAGCTTTTTAAAAACATATTAGGTCTTTTCCTTTTGGACAGTTGTCTGAAACAATGAAGTTAAGTATGAAGCTGCAACATTTTGGCTAAGCACACAATGTCATAGGAAAAAACAAGAGAAACTAAATTGGTTTTAATAGTTGCTAATATGAACTTGGGCACCTGGTGAAAACCTTTTGCCCCAAGGATCTTTCAGGACATATCAAAACAGTGCATTTTGATGCTTACAAACATAGCAAAGAAATAAAAAACAAAACACAGATATCCATAAGCTAAAATAATTGACTTCCTTTAGAATCTAAACCATCACAATTTTCAAGTAAGCATGTTTGGGATCACCTTTAGTGTACTATCGATTCCTGAAGTACTTTGAATCACACATAATAAATTCTTCAAATTCACTTGCAAGACCCTGCCTGACTTCTCATCCCACCCCTTATTGCACAATTCTGACTCACTGTCCTGCATTATTAGGAAAATTGTCCAAGACTTGGAAATGGGCAGAGATAATTCAGCATTGCCTAGCAGACCCTTTGGTTCTGATCCTATGGAGCACAGGGGTTGAGAATCTGTGATGAGACTTGTTGACTCGGTTATTTTACATCTATACCCATAGAAGTTACAGAAAACTGTATTATTATTATACTGTATTAACAGGATTATTGTTCATAGCAATGCAAATGAATTTTGTCTAGTAGAGAATGTAATTCTCTATAAGTGGTTTTTTCAATAGGTTTTAATTTGATGGTTCCTCTCTTAATTAATGAGTTGGTTAAACCTTTAACACATGTATTTTATATTTGCACAAGAGTCACATTTTTAACTTTTTTGAGAAATTATATGTTATCAGTCCAACCTCCATCTTTGCCAGGAGATAGAGACCTCAACATGAGACCTTCATGGGAAATTCAGTATCTGGCCCCCTGTGTAGTTGATCTAGTTCAAGAATGTTCTTGGCTCCAACTTGTATCTCCCATCAGATAGTCCACTACCTTGCCAGATTCTCACCCTAGCATAGTCTTCACAATTTGGCTAGTATTTCAAATGTATACTTAAGACCTTCAAGGTTTCAAATACCAAAACGAAATTGAGTCCATCTCAGTGATTGAGCTGTATTATGAGGAGCTTTGCCATAAGTGGAGGAAAAACAAAAGGCAACTATTTCTTCCATCATATATCCAGGACTCATGAAAACTTAATAATTATTAAGAACTGGAAGATTATTCAGCATAACATATATCATATCTTTTTTACCCAATTGTGATTTCATTGGAGTGATTCATTAATCAGTTATCAACAGATAACATTAATAGAGCATTTAACTATCCTCCTGGCACTTTAATAAGCTCTTTACATATATAATCTCATTAATCCTCTCAACAACACTATAAAGTAGATACTGTGTCATATTCATTTTAAAGATAAGGAGATTAAGGCTTATAATGTTTAAGTCCCTTTCCCGAGATTACAGTTTTTGTAAGTAGGAGAGCTGGAAATCAAACTCCAGCTATCTAGACCTGAAGCCTTAGCTCCAACATCTCCATTCGTATTGCTCCTTCTTCCTCACTTTTCTCTTTCGAACTACTCTTTTTTCTTTTTCTATTTTATGCCAGTGACAATATTGGACTTTGAGCCCTGAGCTCCCAGAAAACAGCAATTTAAAAAATTCCCCACCCACCCACCCTGTTTTGTTTTTTCAAGAAATGGTTTACTGCAAAGAATACAACGCCATCATAATTTAAGATAACTCACTCTCCTCTCTTTCCCAGGACTCTTATAAGACCTGTGGGTGGCTGCCCTGTTTACCTGGGATAAGAGCAAATACAGCCCTTTACCTTTTTGTTTTAAACTGCTGACAAGGCCAGATCCAGACTTTCTGATATCCCCTTCTTGGCCTGATTAGCCAACATTAGAACTGTTTGTCTCCTGAAACTAACTGTGGTAGGCAAAATAATGACTATGTTAGGTTACATTCAAAGGGGCATTATGGTTGCAAATGAAATTAAGTTTGCTAATCAGATCACCTTAAAATAGTGAGATTATTTTGGATTATTAGGAGGGGCTCAATATAATCACAAGCATTCATATACATGTGGAAAGAAAAGTAAAAAATAAGAACTAGAGAGAGAACGATGTGATAAAGACTACTCTGATGTTGCTGGCTTTGAAGATGGAGGAATAGGGCCATGATCCAAGGAATGTACATGACCACTAGAAACTGAAAAAGGGAATTAAATGGATTATCTCCTAGAATTTTACAGATAATAAATTTGTGTTGTTTTAAGTCTCTAAATTTGTGGTAATTTGTTACAACAGCAGTAAACTAATATACTATCTAACCACAGACAAAAACATTAATTGCTTAGATAACTAAAACTTCCCCTACTTGCAAAATAACCCCAACTGTAAATTACCCCATCTGCAACTTGTTTGTCTCTCTCTATAAAAGTCTAAGGCAAAATCACCCTGTTGGCACACTCTCATCCTTGGATCTGGGGTGCTCTCCATGTTTCAGACTCTTTTCCCTCCATAGCACAGTAAGAATTTTTATTCCTTTTGAGTACTGATTTGATTTACAGTGGGGGCTTCTTTTGGTTTTATGGCCTGACCATTTGGTGATCTCTGTAAATGGATTAATGGTACATAGAGGTCTTGTCTACACTGGGTGAAAAACAACAGAGAATCTGGTTTGCTAATCTTTTCTGTTTGACTATTTGGATACTTCGAGCTCAAATCAATTTAGACTCCATGCCTATTGAAAGAGAACAACTCTTTGATATGGAACAATAAATTTTGTAGTTCTGTGTCTACTCCTGACACAGGACTAAAATGTTATAATTAAAGCTACAAATTCTCTACCTGTATCTGTATGCACGTTTATGTGTCTCTGTGAGTGGAATATATTTCTACCTCAGGATGGAATTACTAAATTAGAGTATAAAATCTCTTAAAGGAGCTCTATTCTGATTGGCTTAAGATAAATAGATGCTTATATAAATTAAACATTTCTAAAATTTGCAAAAAGAAATAGGAAATTGAACTTCTGATAATGTAAATGTCCTTAAAAATTATATAGAAATGAATTCAAATGCTTTAAGAATTCAAGCTCATGTAATTTACGTAAATCTTTGACAAATGGATTAATGTTTTTGTTTAATAAAAACAACCATGTCTCAACATTAAGTATAATACAAGCTTACTTAAGTAAGACTACATATACTGGGGTCTGTTAATGAATGTGTTCACCTCCTTCCCACAACTGAATGCTAATATTATATCCTGTATGCCTAAAATTGCCTTTGAGATTTCCCAGAGGGTCCTTAGAAGATGACAAAGGGTTTGTTCTTTTACCTTCAAAAAAATAGATTCTAGATAACTATGTCAATTTGATATATTACTACTGGTAAGTCACATAGGAAGCATTGCCAAATCAGGAGATACTTAGCCTTCTCTAAAAAAATTTATATGGGTAAAATGTTATAAATATTTCAAAAACTGAATGCTATATGGAAAGTCCCTGGAGATTTGTCAGTGTCCTAGCTGTCAATGATATGTTTCTATTTATTAGAGATCTGGTGTTCCTTTGCTTGATAGTAGACAACAGTGTAGTGTTACTGGCCATAATTTCAGATATTTTAAAATATGAACTTGTATACAACTTTACCTCTTTAATTTGTATCTAGCATATTCTAGCCTAGTGCTTTTTAAGTGGGGATTCACATCACTTTCCTACGGAGTTTATTAATATTCGGGTGTTCAGGACTTACTCCAGATTTACTGCATCTCTATACTTGATGACTTTGATGCATTCTTGGCACATTCTAACTAGATGCTTGATGTATTCATGGTGTATTATATGTATATCAGGATTACTATAGGTTATATCTGAACTTTTTTTTCCTCTGTAAAGATTATGTTATCAATTTAAGTTAGATGTAATATCTACTCTTCTTTGAAAACAAAGTTAATCACTATAGATATTTTGTCTAAAACTTTTTGGCTTGACTTTATTTTGTTTTGCCTGCCAAAGAAACCACCATATTTCTTGTCATTTGCATTAGTTCCGTAATGAACTCTTTCCCCTTTAAAATTACCAATAAATTAACCACTGCTATTTTATTTTATTTTTTTTTAAGATTTTATTTATTTCTTTGAGAGAGAGAGTGAGAGAGAGAGCGCAAGAGGGGGTAAGGTTAGAGGGAGAAGCAGACTCCCCGCCGAGCAGGGAGCCCGATGTGGGACTCGATCCCAGGACTCCGGGATCATGACCTGAGCCGAAGGCAGTCGCTTAACCAACTGAGCCACCCAGGTGCCCTAACCACTGCTATTTTAAATCTCTTATCATCCATAGATAGTTTTTTGTTTTGTTTTGTTTTGTTTTATTCTGGTGCTTCTCTGAGAACACTTATATTCAACTACAGACAAGAAAGCTTTGACTCTAACAAAGGATTGTCTCAGGGAACCATAGGAAAGAAAGACACCAAATAATCTTGGACAATCTTGGACACAGGCTTCTGATGGCATTGCTTAAACCACTTCGCAGCCACAATGGTGAACTGACTTAGGATATCCAGAACTCTAGTCGAAAAGCAAATAGTTTCATGAGACTGATAATCCATGATCAATTGGAACAAGAATTAATTAGATAGGATTGAATGCACTGAGGAGGAATGATTATGGTTTTTGTTTGTAATATTTTTGATGTTTTAATGTTTTATTTTCTGGATATAACAAACTCCATCATTTTTTCCCTGTATCTTTTATCTCTAGCCCTATCTATCTATAACTCACAACAATTTAGTAGACTGTTTTTGTAAACAGAAATGAAACATTGGGGTGCCTGTGTGGCATAGTTGGTTAAGTGACCCACTCTTAGTTTTGGCTCTGGTCATGATCTCAGGGTTGTGAGATGGAGCCCAGCATCGGGCTCTGTGCTCAGTGTGGAATCTGCTTGAGATTCTCTCTCCCTTTCCCTCTGCTCCTCCCCACTGCACTTTCTCTCTCTCTCTCAAATAAATAAATAATTTTTTTAAAAAAAGAAATAAAACATTTATTTTTATCTCCTTGCCTAATTCCTCCAGAATTCAGAAACTTGAATGTGTATTCTTATTTTCATGGTAATGTTGTTATTTGCATAAATAACAGTTTGTCCTCCTTATTAACAGCACATATTGAAAATTATCATTATGCAACCAAGGTTTTGCCTAGAATGCCATTATTTGATAACGATGTTTACTGAATCAGAATTACCAGACAATTTTAAGGAACTACAGTTGACTTTATGGAGCCAGTAATTACAAAGCCCTCTTTCAAAAAGTGGTCAGATAACTGGCTTACAGAGTTCCCAGCCTTAGAGATCAGTAAGGAATTTCACTTCTAGACAGGCCCAGGAACCTCATGAGAATTTGGGGACTTTGAGAAGAAAGAAACTTATTCAAATCTGTAGGTACTGCAGATGAAGTCTGATGGTGAATTCTTGGCTTGGCTTCCTACCCTGAGGGAGGCTTTTAAAAGCCCAGTCTGAGATTCCTTATGTAACTTCTAACAAAGCAAATTTAAGAATGCCCGCAGTATCTACACAATGCCTGGAACATTAGCCTTGCCCAATAGTTATTTCTTGAATGAATGAATGAATGAATGAATGAATGAATGAATGAATGAATCTATACCAATTATGTTACCAATCTTATTCTTTTGTTAATTCAACAATTTTTAATGAGTTCATACAAGTTGCTTTCCCAGGTTCTGGCGATCTAAGGGTATATGAGAGAGACATCACAGAAATTACAGTCTGGTTCAATCTTTAGATAAGCATCTAGAAATCAGCCTTTTGCCCCTGTCTCTCAAATTTAGTTTCATATAAGCATTTTTCTAGGAACTATCTGATAGGGACTTTCCTTTGGGGGAAAAAAAAAAACACATTCTGAAATATAAAGTTATCTCTACATCTAGATAGATATAGACAGAAAACATTTTTATGAGAGTTGACCGGGATGTAGAAAAAATTTCAGCAAGTGAAAATATTCAAAGGATCAAAGTTGACAGAAAAAAAAAAAAAGACATGAGGTTTTAATTTTGTCCTTAGTCCAATTCATAAATATATGTTAAGTAATAGTCCTGCATATGGTGAAATTTAAACCAATGATACAATGAGTATTTTAAAAATTCCTGTGTAAAAGACCTGCCAAAATAAACTTACGTGTTTTACAATAATTCACAGCATATTTCTTTCAGCCTAATATGAAATTCTAGAAAGTTGATAGGTATCAGATTTTCCAAGGAGTCAAAAAAGGATTTTCATGCCTGTTGGAAATAAATTCTTTAAATGAAGATGTTGTTTGTTTAATCTCCTTGTCCTTTTTTAGGTTAATATTCCCATATTTTTCAGCATCCTAGGAACTTATATGATAATCAGATAGAACATAATTAAGTGAAAGTATCATGAGGAAATAACCAGTTAAAATAAAACTGAGACTGCTGTACTAAATAATTTGGTTTTGATCACATGTAACATAATTATTTCCATCAGCTTAACCCCTTAAAGGTTCTAAAGTACCACGTTATCAACACATTGGCTCTTCCTTCGAATTTTCCAGGACATTTGAATTTTCCTTGACCACATACTGGAAATATTTCTGTTCATGGGAATTAATGGACTTTAGATGTTAGTCTATTGGAACATCATGAAATTACCTTCTTTGTTTGTTTGTGGTTAATTAACATTCCCATTAACTTCTTAGCATTCCTCCCAATACAGAGGCATTTCTATAAATTCCCCAAGATAATCAATTAAGAAGGAGGAAAATGGTTCCCCAGCAAATATATATGCCCTTTGAGAATGTATGAAACAAAAGTAGGAACAAGAATTTTCTAACAATTTAAAAAACAGAGGATTCATCTGGACACTGACTCATGAGTACATTTATTAAAAACATTTCTAAAAATTATAACATCAAAATACTTTAAGATCTAAAATATAATCTAAATTTAAAGACTTCCTAAAATGCAGTTTCTACAATTTTCCTCAGTGATTTATTTTTAAAGTCTAAAACTTTTCATTTTCAACCTAGAGTCCCTCTTTTTTGCAATTGATTGTTTTGGAGTCTGATTTAGAAAATATGTGGTAGTGGCTATTTTCTTTCAAAGGTCTAAAATTTACTTCTGAATTACACCTGCAGAGGTTTTGTTTTGTTTTGTTTTGTTTTGTTTTGTTTTGTTGAGTCTGCATGCTTTTTGTCAAGCAGCAGAAGTTGTTAGAAGCTTTTATTCAATAAATGACATATGAATAAATGAAAATTATGGAGGACATTTATGCCTATCACACCATTCTAAATTCTCCATTTCTGATGATTCTTCCCTGACCTGAATATGCTCTTTAAAGACAGCACTACATTGCTGATGCTTGACCACTTGAAATCCACTGACTCCAAAGCAAACGTAGGATTCCAAATACTGAAAATTTCAGTCTGCAGCTTTCATTCAAAAGAACTTTGTCAGGACACCTGGGTAGCTCAGTCGGTTAAGTGTCTGCCTTCGGCTCAGGTCATGATCCCAGGGTCCTGGGATAGAGTCCTGCATCAGGCTCTTTGCTCAAAAGGGAGCCTGCTTCTCCTTCTACCTGCCACTTCCCCTGCTTGTGCTCTTTCTCTCTCTCTCCCTGACAAATAAATAAATAAAATCTTAAAAAAAAAAACAAAAAAACTTTGTCTCTTGTTTCTCCCAGGATAAGATAAGAAATCAGAATGGAACAAAGAGATGGGAATTGTTATTCTGTGGGGGGAAATTATCAACCTCTAGCAAGCCACGGTTTTCATGATACAGGAATTCTCATCAGTGTTTTTACCTCTAACACTGAGACCACTTCAGACTAGTCTCCTTGCCCTTATTGACTACTCAGTACCAGCACTGAATCCAAAAATACTGTACAAGTGAGTAGAGAAGGAACAAATCTAAAAGCCAACTCCAAAAGAGCACAGACCCCATAGCCTTCCTTTAAATAATACATCTTGTGAAATGGGGTTTCTGGGGGCGCCTGGGTGGCTCAGTTGGTTAAGCGACTGCCTTTGGCTCAGGTCATGATCCTGGAGTCCCAGGATCAAGTCCCGCATCGGGCTCCCTGCTCAGCGGGGAGTCTGCTTCTCCCTCTGACCCTCCCCCCTCTCATGCTCTATCTCATTCTCTCTCAAATAAATGAATAAAATCTTAAAAAAAAAAAAAAGAAATGGGGTTTCTGTAAAAACCAGAGGTCTTAAAAACTGTAAACACTCTCCTGGAAAAGAAAAAATTCATAGAAATAGTTTCATCAACTCTAAATCATTGAATCCAACCACCTCAAATTTCAAATGTTTGTATCTCGCCAATAAAAATCAGAGGTCTGATTTGTCCTTGCTTAATGCAAAGGAAAAACAACAAAATAGCAGCTTGTGAAAATATGATCTGAAGCTTATATATTTCATGGACTTCCACCCAGAACAAGAGGAATATTGTTAAAAAAAATTCAGCCAAATAAATCTGAAGATCTAATTGGCTTTATAAAGTGATTCATGAATCGGGCAGGATCCCATCTAGCGGGTGGAGAGATGGTCAGAGGAGTTGTACAACTTGGATGACTTTTATAGGGAAGAGAGTAGGTCAAGAACTTATTAGCTAAAGAAAAGATTGTTTCATATCAAAACATCTGCTTTTGGGAGGCTGTGGAAGAATGGCAGGACTTTTATCATGCAGATTATTTTCCTAGTGCTGATCAGGAAATTTCAGATTGACTGTTAAAAGGTCACATTTGTGGGATGGGTTGAAACTGCTATTAAGTCTTGGCTTGCTACCTTGGGGGACAAATGACCCATTTGGGGCTAGTTGTTTCTTTTTTTAACAATATATAGCTGCAAATGATATAAATTTTAAATATGGGCCTATAGGGTACATTTGTTGACCATCATTTAAACTTTAATCATTCAAAATGGTAATGTGCTTCAGATACTCTTTATTATAGTATGTAATTGTATTCTTCACAGATTTGCTTTCTTTCCAATTGTGGTTCTTTGTAAGGGTGCTATTGTTGGGAAGCAAGGATTTTCTTACTTCTCAGTCCTTCTAGCTAGATGAAGA
This sequence comes from Mirounga leonina, assembly GCF_011800145.1. NCBI lineage: Eukaryota > Metazoa > Chordata > Mammalia > Carnivora > Phocidae > Mirounga > Mirounga leonina. The sequence continues at coordinate 388,100 of NW_023270232.1, read as the reverse complement.
ATCAAGTTGATATGAGACAAATTAACAGGAGATAATCAAATTTAATTTTGTATATACAGAAAATTCACACAGACATGGAAATTCCAAAGACAGTCAGGCAAAATGAGATATGTATGTCATCCCAAATAAAGGAGAATGGGGAGATGTCTAGGACTTCAATAGGAAGGAATGTAATTCACAAAGCAATAAGAAGTAGAGCAGATGTTTCGTAATTAGATGTGTTTGCCCTGCAATACAGATGGGTCAGTCAGATAAAACTTAGCTCTGGTCATAACCCTTCTTCTGAGAAAGACACCCCCCCCAATTTAGATTCTTCTGTGTAGTTAAGGGAAGGGCAGAAGTTTCTCTTGGGTCCTGAGGGCCTTGATTGCTTTCAGCTCAAAATAATCTTCATGCCAAAATGGCCCATCTTGGGGCAGCTTGCCCTTTGCCCCATCACTATCCTCAGCCATTTCCTTTTCACATTCATGAATTGGGCTGTTAGTTGGCAGTTTTTGCCACAGTTGTAGCTGCAGCTGTCACTGGCAGATGTTGGCAGAATTACTGTTGAGCTATGAAAAGGAAAAATACACAGGATTCTTTTAACTTTAAAACATTTTATTGGGAAACTGATTCCTGTACCTCAGTAGCCTTCCTGGTGGGAAACTCATAAGCCAAACTGAGATTTTGTAGTTGAAAGATTCTCAAATCTAAAGCCTAAATTAGGAGCACCTGGGTAGCTCAGTCAGTTAAGTGTCCAAATCTTGATTTCGGGTTGAGTCATGATCTCAGGGTCCTGGGATCGAGCCCCACATTGGGCTCTGTGCTCAGAGGGTGGGGTGTGCTGCAGATTGTCTCTCTCCCTCTCCTCCTGCCCCTCCCTCACTGCATGCTCTCTCTCTCTCATTCAAATAAGTAAATAAATCTTTAAAAAAAAAGGCTAAATTAAATACACTCCTTATAGAAGCTTAAGTGATGGACAATTCACACAAGAGATGCACAATCAGGAAGTCTGGCTGAGCACTAAAATGTGGACATTAAAAAATGGTTTTGGTGATGCACATGTGTATATATATATATGTGTATATATATACATGTGTGTGTATATATATATGTATATATGAAATTACCTTTTTTTAATCGAGTAACCAATAAAAGGATATCCCAAAGTTAATTAAATATCTTTTTCCTAAATCTTATCATGGAAGTAGAAAATGTCAGTGGCAGACGTAAGATGTTTCTGCCACTAGGAGTTAAACCTGTAGACAATAAGTGTTGGCACTTGTAGCTCTTGTTTCTGGCCTATAAGCAAGCACAAGAGGGAATACTTACATCTGAAAACTCACAGATAAGTTTATTTAACTGTACAAGGTGATGGATGTGTTAATTAACTTGACTGTGGTAATTATTTCACAATACATACCAAATTACCATGTTGTATGCCTTGAAGAAAGAATTAAATTATAAAATAATTATACACTGGATGAATGAATTTGAATCACCCTATCAAAACTTAGACAAAATAGCATCTTAGCTCTAAAGCCTTGACTATAACTTTTAAACATATTAAGGTATCTAAAAAAGACTATATCAGAAGGTGTGGTGGGTGTGAAAATACAGGAGGTAAAAGTGGCAGAGGCAAATATTGGTTCACTTCCAAGCCATGTATACATGCCATGTACCTGGAAAAGCTGATCAGATTTGGTGATAATAGAGATAATACAGCATAGCGGCTGTGAAGTGGTGACCCAAAGGTGAGATGTTTGCTCTTTCATTGTAATTCATTGTGCTTATTCTCACAATGTCAACAGATCAAAACAAAACAACAAAAACAAACAATAACCTTTTAAGTATACTTTTCTAAGACACAAAAATTAAAGGTTTTATAAAATTCCATATTTATAGCTTATCTTATAAAATTAGATCATCAGGAAATACTGGACCTGTATCTTTTCTTGACAAAAATTGACTGAAATTGAGTATTGGATGCTCCCTATAGAAAGGACATTTCATCCTTAGTTCATAAACAGTCTCCACCATTCCCCATTTTATTCCTCACACTAAAGCCATTTTGATAGCTGTGACTATCATTGCCTTTCCACTACTTTCATATGAAATTTTTATTTATTTTATTTTCATATTAAATTTTGAAAATTTAATATTTCCTTTTCCCATGTTTCTGTCAAAAGTGGGAAAATGGAAGTAGCTACAAAGATGAAAAGCACTGGTCATGCCCTGGCTAACCTCTACTATTGAGTAACAGTTTTGTTTCTAAATAGTAAACTGAAAAATTAGCATATTCTTGGCAATGTTTAAGTATTAGTTGGACTCTGAGTACAATGCATTTTGGGAATGACCAAATTTACAGATTTATAGAGTGATGAATTCACTCAGTTAATGTCACCCTGTGAAGACTGTTGTGGGAATGTTTTTAATTCAGAATTTAATAGACTTTTTCCCAAATGTGCACCGTACTGCAAAACTCCAAGGACACATGCAGCTAATAACCATTGTTAACCACATAGAACAGCTGATTATCCCCCGAAATCTGAGTGTCAAGTTGGATATATGAGTGAAGGGAAATTATAAAAGTCATTGAGTTCAAGAGGTTTAGAAAATTTGTTATTGATGCAGTATAGTGAACAACTGGGGCAATACTGATGAGTATGCTTCCTCACAATATTTTAAAGGCCAATCTTAAATAATTTGATGTTTGTGAGAAATAATGTATTACCTCTTACCAATGCTGGTATCATCAAAAAGCTCTAAGCCAGAAAGGCTAAAAGATTTGTTAAAGGAAGTATGTTATCCTCTGTCTTTCCTATTATGTATCTATCCTGTTAGTCCTTGGTGCATTTAAAAGGACTCTCCATGTGGACGAGCTAATCTTTTTCTCTGGTCTTCTCCCTGCCTCAATTAAAGGAAAAAAAAATATTCACATGAATTACAAATAAGTCATTAAAAAACTTATGAATTATGTTTTTATGATAAGCAGAACTTCTGGTTTTATCTTATATGTTTACTTAACTTTTATTGTTATATGAAGAACACATTTGCTATGTAGGAGTATAGGAAAATAAAAGCTACCTATATTCTCATCACCTAGATAAATAAAACACTATTGACATTTTGGAATAGATTCCTTCAGACATATGTCTTACTTTTCTGAGTTTATTGTAAGTGAAATAATATTTGAATTGTCAGTTTCTTCTAAATTTTAAAATGATAAGAAATATCCATGAATGTTAATTAATTGGATTGCCCATGCCACAGATGCTTCATGACTTTCAGAATCTACTCTGTCACTCTAGAATGTAAAGAACAAAACAGGTGGCTTTTCACAGTATCAACCAGATATTGACAGAATACCAAAGAGTGATGCCAGGAATGAACTTATTAGACAAGATATTTGAAAGAGAGGAGGAATGTTTTATCTTCTGGCTTTCTTTAAGCAGTTTCTTTAAGTAAAATCTCAGATTGTTGGACTAACCACATCGAAAATACATATCCCTTGATAAGTTCTCCCCAAACTACACTGGGTTGACAAGTCTACTGGAAACCCAATTAAATAACATTATCAATATATTATAGATGTTTTGCCTCATTATATTCTGTTTGGGAAGCTATGAGGTAAATATTTTGCCAAGCTTAATTACCTAATCTTTAATAAATATGCTAATATTGCCTCTCTAACTTGAAAACTAAAGTTGACATCAGAATTTTATGGTGCCATGGTTCCACATAACTGTAATCATTCTTTCCTAAACAACATGCAAATAATTTAGTGGTTCTTTGACACCCGTGAATATATTTGTTAACTACACTTTACAAGGCACATGGTTTTGAAAATAAGTAATAAAATTAACCCATGTATTTAAATGTACATAGCCCCTTGTTCAATAAAACCCTTATCAAAATTTGACTAAATACTAGAGCAAAGGAATAATCTTTGCTACATAAAGATGATATTTTTACTTAAGCTGGCAGAATTGGGGAAAACTCTTTTTTGATTCTGCCAAATTCATATGGAGGAAAATCAATCCACAATTGTCTTACAAAGTCTAAATAAGTGTTAGCACAAAATAGTCTCTCTTTGTTTTTCAGGATTTGTTTTGAGAAAAATTTATCCTATGCCTTCCTATGTCTCTCCTCCCTCTTTCATTTTTTTCCTGCCATGGGAAAAGCAAGCAGCCAATATATCGGAAGTCTGAAGCCAAATCTAGTTTCTTTGGTAAAATGTGAAGTTCAGCCTCCAAATATTTAATTGTGTATGAAACTGTACAAAAGGTATTTAATAAAGGAAGGCTTATATCAGAGGAAAAGCTTTCATAACAGGGCAACTCCTATTATCTACTTCAAATCAGACACAAATTTACTTTTAAAATAGGAGAGAGGGAGAGAGAATGTATTGGTTATTTCTCACCTCTTACTCACAAAACCAGAAGAAAAATTTGCTTCCAGAAAACTTCTAACTACACTTCAAGGTCTATTTAAGCTTCCTAATACAGTATACTAATAGTCTCTCCCAACTCTATTTTTCTTTCCAATCAACTCCAACTATGGGATTCATTAAATTCCTGGAATGAGTTTACTATCTGACTGGAAAGGTGAACATGTGACCAAGTTTAAGCCATTAACACTATCACAGAGACTAGAGTAGTTCGTCCAATGTTAGGCATTTGAGCCAGGTCAGGATAATCAGAATGACTCTCAGGAAATTTGTTTGGAATTCCAGAAAAAAAGAGCCTTTTTCAGATGATGTGATATTGCTAGGCACTCAGCATTATAATAGACATGGTTGAAATATGATATTAAAGGGATGGGATTCATTTTTGGTTGACTGGTGTGTTTTTATGATAGAACTCTGGAGGGGTCACATTGAACATTGAAGTAAGATGGGTTCTGTATACTTAATTACTCATTAGCTCAGTTCCCTGGAAGTCTCAATGCCAAGTAAGATGGTCTAATTATTATTGGTAAAATCACTTTATGTCTTAGAAAGATTGTTTTAGTAATACTAGAATTTGAAGCATTCTTCTGCCTGTGTTGTACTAATACCAATATAACTGTCATCCATCATACACACAAAATATATTTATGAGCTGAACCTTAAATTAAAATGACTTTTACTTCTCTTTTTAGAGGGAAAAGAAAACATGAAAATAGTCTACATAAGAAAAGTCACAAAAAGTACCATATGATTTTCACCCAACAATGAAAGTAAGGCCATGACAAACAGAACTTCAAGTGTATCCTAGGCTTTGTAGCACTCTCAAATGAAGATCACATATTCACCCACGCTTCAGCATTTTAAGGCTTAAAGAAAAGAAATATTCAAGTGATCATCCTGAACCATTTTTCTAAAGTTCATGAGGGCTTGATTCTCTGTGCACAATTTCTGCATTGCAACCATCTGCTTACATGTCTTTATGCTTACAAGACTTTAAATTCATGCAAAGGAGGGGCTACACATTTTTTATCTTCCACCCGCAGTTTCTGAAACATAATAGGTATTAAACTAATGACTGTCATATTAAGGAGCACTTTGGATGCTTTCTTCTCTTGTCACCAGTGTCCAGTCTACATGAACCAAAACACACTTTCTCCATTCCCTCTTCATAGCTCTTGAGTAAGATGAATAACTTAATTTCATTGACTTGCTTCATGACAAATTCATGTTATTCAACTACCATTATAACTTCAATGACACTCAGAAGTCCATATATTTATTATGAGGTATTCCACTCTTCATAAGAAATTAGAAATTTTCTCATTATTTTCACAACCTGAGTGATCCCATCTTCCCTTCCATTTATTCAATTATCATACTTCCTACTTCATAGGGAAATTTGACCACAATCCAATGTGAGCACCTGTTGTCTTCTTTATCTCAAGAAGTAGCTGCATTTTTAGCTCTTTTCATCATGTTTTCTTCTTAATAGAGGTAAACCCTTTTCTGTGACCTTGCCTCAACTACATTCCCTTCTTTACCTATTTTTAATCTATTCCTTCAAGATTTCGGGTTTCTTGAACCATAGATCTATTTTGATCATCTTTGTATTTCTTCATTCCTCCCGGACATAAGTTATGTATGGTCTTGAAAAATAATTACACAATAAATATTCATTTAAATAATGGTGAAATATATGATACTCTCCTCAATTAATGAGGAATATTTCATATGTCACACAAAAATAACCCAATCTTATTGTATAGGTCTTTGGGGGGGGGTGTTATTAGAATTTTGATACACAAGTAGGGGAAAACATTGAACATCACTTTTCAACTTCTTTGTGCATATATGTACATCTCTTTGAACACTGGTTCAGAAAGTGAAATCATTGGCATTACCTCAATTTCTTATCTTGTTATCATCATACTTCTTTATTTTACCACATTATGCCTTCCTAATTAGTGGTGTTTAGAGTCTCTAAATATCTGTATGCCACTGAAATTTCCTACTTCACTCAATTGGCTTTCCTTCTTATATTTTTATTAAGAAATTAATATAAATACTGTCTTTCTTGCACAGCACATTAAAGACATTTCAGACTTAAAGAGAAAAGTTGGAGGAATGCCATCAAAAGAAATTTTCTGAATTATTTGCAAACACTACACCAAGACTTTATATGATTATATGAAATTATGACAATGAATAATTTGTACAATTTTAATCATCTGTTCTCCCCACAATGCAGTTTTCAAATTATTGTACTTTTGTTCAATATAATTAAAGGGTTTTCTTTTCAAATATATTTTCTACTTCAGAAAAATTTACTTTGAGAAAACCTGTGTCAAGTTCTTCTACATGAAAAGAAGCATCCCTGGTTAGAAGCACCTTGTTTTATATGTTGCCATAGCAATGTGGCTGTCCATCCTTGCAGGGATCCAGTCACCAACTAAGAAGAAAGACATTCTGCCAAATAAAAGCAATTAATAAATCTTAACATATTGTATCTTAAAAGAATGATCTGGTGCTGAATTTGTCAATCTGTGTTCTCTAAAACATTCTAAGAGTAATTCCACTAAAAAAGGATTTTCCCTCTCAGAGATTCAGAGATTCAGGCTTGAAGAAGTACTGTGTTAAACAAGGCTTTCAGTTATCACAGAATTTTTACATGTATAAGACTTATTTGTCAAAAGTACATTCCAGAATATACCAAATGCTATGGTGAAGTCAGAATTTTCAATTGGCATGACCTTTAATGTAACAATTAAAATTAGGAAAGCATGACCAATATATGAAATCACTGTAGGGCGCCTGGGTGGCTCAGTTGGTTAAGCGACTGCCTTCGGCTCAGGTCATGATCCTGGAGTCCCTGGATCGAGTCCCGGATCGGGCTCCCTGCTCGGCAGGGAGTCTGCTTCTCCCTCTGAACCTCCCCACTCTCATGTGCTCTCTCTCATTCTCTCTCTCTCAAATAAATAAATAAAATCTTTAAAAAAAAAGAAATCACTGTATAACATATAAAACATCATATTTAAATTATAGATGTATTCCCAAAGGTAAAAGAGCCTAATGTGTAAAATGTATTTCTAAAATATACTCACTCATACTGTTTGAGAAACACACAATGGTGTTATTGTCTATGGTAATGTAAATAGCTTAACAGGCCACCATGGCTTTTATTCCAATCTAAATCCAAAGCACCATAATGCACTAAGAAACACAATAATAGCACATAGCAAATTTATACTCATTTATGATAATAATTATAAATTATTACAAGTTAAGTTGTCACTCCCATCCTCACAACAAAGAAACAGCTGAACAAACTGATAATCAGTGACTTTTCTTAAATGCATCAGAGTATTAAGGTTACAGGGCAAATAGTCACCATAAAATCTGGAGAGAGCAAAAAAAAAAGAAAAATACAGAGAATCAGTTTAACTGAAACAGAAGCTGATGGAGCAAGTAAATGGTAGGAATACTTAAATAGTAATTTTGATGAATGGTTAGATGTTTTGGTGAATGAACTTAAGAGTTAAAAACTCTTGGAGGCTAAATCTTAGTGGGGGAACCTACACTTTTATGTGTTTTATTTCCAAGAGCCCCACCAAATTTTTACAGGAAATATTAGGGAAAAAATTATCTCCTATTTAAGGCAGAGAGAGGGGAAAAGTTATCATTTTGGAATAGGACCAGAGCTTTTTCTATAACAGTGGCCTGCCTTCTAAGAAAAACTACATTATCAAAGCCTTACCTGACTTGGAGGAAGGGCAACTAGCCAATTCCAGGCTACTTTCTGTCTCCTGTAAGGCAGGGGGAGGGAAAAAAAGGCTAAGGAACACTTCTGACATAACAGTTCAGAGACTCAGGCCAACTAAAAAAAAACATAAGATTTAATCATAAAATAATGGATCTCTTCTTCCCCTAATACTTCACCACCACATCAACAAAGGTCTAGGATAACAACAGTGGTTATACCAGAGAAAGCCACAAGACAGACTCTATTTCAGAACGGACTCCTGGGAAACCCAAAGATAATAGAAAGGGAAAAAAAAGAAATAAAGAAAATTAGAATAAATTGAAGTGTCTGGCAGCTACATTTACAATAAATATTAAAGCCCAACCCTTAGCCAGATGTCTTAGTCACTTTGGGCTGCTATAACAAAATAATATAGACTGGATGGCTTAAACAGTAGTCATTTCCCACAGTTCTGAAGTCTGGGAAGTCTGATATCAAGGTTCTGGCAGATTCAGAGTCTGGAGAGAGCCTTCTTCCTGGTTTACAGGTATTTATCCTTTTTGTGTCCTCGCATGGCCTGTGGTTGGTGTAGGCACACAGAGAAAGTGAGAGATCTCATGTGTGTTCCTCTTTTTTAAGGGCATTAATCCCATCATGACAGCCTTACCCTTATGACCTAATCTAACCTTAATTATCTCCCAAAGGCTCCACCTCCAAATATCATCACAGTTGGGAATTAGGCCTTAAACATATGAATTTGAGGGAGGGGTAGAACACAAACGTACAGTCTACAATGTGAGATTAACATAAAGTCTCACAATAAAGCTTAATTACTTCCACTCATATTACCTAATATGTTTGAGTTTCAATAAAAAAAAAAAAATTACAAGGCATTCTAAAAGAATGAAAAATACAGCCTGAAAAGACAAAGTAAGCATCAAAACCAGACTTAGATATGACAAAGGTTTTAGAATTATCATATAGGGAATTTAAAATAACTATAATAAATATTTTACGGGTTCCAATTGAAAAACTTAATAACATATGAGAACAAATTGAGTGACATCAACAGAGATATGGAAACTCTCAAAAGGGACCAAAAGGAAATGCTAAAATAAAAAAAAAAACAGAATGGAAATGAACAATGCCTTCAATAAAATTATTAGCCAACTATATAACCAAGGAAATAATCAGTGACCTTGAAGATAATGTCAATAGAAACTTTGTAAACTTAAATGAAAATAGTGAAAAGGATTTTATAAACAGGACAGAAATCCCAGAACATTTGGGAACCATGGCAACAGGCCCCCTCCCCCAGAAGATCAGTAAGAATAGCCAGCCAAGAACAAGTTTGCCAATCAAGGAGAATGGCAGAACTCCAGCACTAGGGGAATACTGCATATAGAATTCATGGTTTTTTTTACCATGGTTCTTTAGTCTTTCAAAGTTACTTTTTTTTTAAATTTATGCAAGGCATAACTTGCATGTAAATGGAAGTACCACAAGGAAAAGAAAGACAAAGGAGCAGAAGAAATATTTAGAGTGACATAGCTAAGCATTTTCCAAAATTAAACCACAGATCCAGGAAACTCAAAGAACACCCAGCATGATGCATACTAAACATTTACACTTAGGTATACATTAGTCATACTGCAGAAAATCAAAGACAAACAGAAAAATCTTAAAGATTGTTGAAAAAAAAAAAAAAAAAACTTTACTTATAAGAACAGGAATAAGAATGATTTGGACTCCTCTAAAGAAACCATGCAAGTAAGAAGACAGTGAAGTGAAATATGTAATTTTTAAAAAGAAAAAACACTCACCTAGAATTCTGTATCCAGCAAATTATCTGTCAAAAATTAATGAGAAATAAAGACTTTCCCAGACTAACAGAACAGTGAACTTCTCATCAGTCAACATGCCTTATAAGAAATATTAAAAGAAGTTCTTCAACAGGAAGGAAATGATATAGATCAGAAACCTAGCCCTACCTACATAGAAAAGAAGAGCTTCTGAGGAGGAATAAGTGAAGACAAGTAAAACCTTCTATTTTCTTATTCTTAATCCACAATGTATTGGGTGATCATAGCATGTTGATAAGTAAAATTAATGACATCAGAGTTATAAGGGATAAGTGAGAGGTATTAGGAATATTTTGTTAGAAAACACCTTTACTACCTGTGAAGCAGTTTGGTGTTATTTCAAAATGTAATTAAATTAGATGTAAAAGCATATTGCATACTCTAGGGAAAATACTTAAAACTTAAGAAGTATTGTTTAATATCCTAAGAGAGGAGAGAAAATTGATTCATATAAAATGATCAATTAAGGGGGGGGCGGAGCAAGATGGCGGAGGAGTAGGAGACCTGGATTTCGTCTCCTCTCAGGAATTCAGCTGGATAGGGATCAAACCATTCTGAACACCTACAAACCCAACAGGAGATCGAAGAAAAGAAGAGCAACAACTCTCTCATCAGAAAAGCGACCACTTTCTGGAAGGTAGGACGTGGGGAGAAGTGACTCCGAGGCGATATTCGGGAGGATAGACGGCGGGGGAGGGGCCTCCGTCGGCCGCTTCTGGCAAGTGATAGAACCACGGAGCACAAAATCGGAACTTTTAAAAGTCTGCTCCACTGAGGGACGTCACTCTGGTGGCTAAGCGGGGGATGGAACCCTCCGGGACAGTGTGGTCTCAGGACCCTCGGGGTCACAGAAAGACCGGGGGTGCCTGAGTGTGGCAGAGCTCCCAGGTAATGAGCAGGGAAGCCGGCTGCAGAGGCGGAGCCCAGGCACGGGCTCTCAGCTCGGGGTGGCCATAAACCGGGATCCGCGGCACAGTCGGGCCCCTGCTCCTCCAGCAGGGACCCAACAAGCGGCAGATCCGGGGAGACTCACCTTCTTCCCCGGGGAGGAGCCGCGCGGGAGTGCACCGCAGGGATCTGCTGGGTTTGGAGACTCCACCCAGGGTCAGGTGCCAGAGATAGAAACGTGCGGTCACAGGCCGGGCGAGCACGGAGTGCGGCCGGAGACCGGGGAGACGGGAGTGACTGACGGCTTTTCTCTGGGGGCTCACTGAGGAGCGGGGCCCCGAGTTCTCGGCTCCTCCGGGATGGAGATTGGGAGGCCGCCATGTTCACTCTCCACCTCCAAAGCTGTACGGAAAGCTCGCAGGGAACAAAAGCCCCGGAGAGCAAACCCGAGCAGATTACTTAGCCAGGAAGGGGCAAGGGCGGGGCAATTCCGCCTCCGGCAGAGACATTTGGAAACCACGGCAACAGGCCCCTCCCCAGAAGATCAGCAAGAACAGCCAGCCAAGACCAACTTTACCGATCAATGAGAACGGCAGAACTCCAGCGCTAGGGGAATACTGCACATAGAATTCACAGCTTTTTTTACCATGATTCTTTAGTCTTTTAAAGTTAATTTTTTTTAACTGTCTTTTTTGTCTTTTTATTTCTTTTTGAATTTTTCTTTTTCCCTTTTTCAACCAACATCTTATCAATCACTTTTTAAAAAAAAAAAAATTTTTATTTTTCATTTTTAGAGTCATATTCTATCCCTTCATAGTAGTTACCCATATTTTTGGCTTATATATATCAGTTGTTCTCTCTTTAAAATTTTGAGATAGTTTCTTCTAACAGATTAAAATATACCCTAAATCTCTAGTATATGGTGTTTTCTATTCCCCTGCCTGATCACATCCTCTCCCTTTTTTTTTTCTTTTTCTTTTTTCTTTTTTAAATCCTCCTCTTTCTTTTTTCAAACAACTTCTTATCAATTCCTTTTATAAAATTTTTTATAATTTCCATTTTTACAGTCATATTCCATCCCTTCATCATATCAACCCTTATTTTTATACATATATAAGTTTTTCTTTCTTTAAAATTTTGGGAGGCACTTTCTTCTAAAAGACCAAAATACACCCCAAATCTAGTGTGTGGCACTGATCTATATACCAGCCTGATCATATTTGATCACATTCTGGTTTTTCTTTTGTTGTTGTTTTGTTTTGTATGTTCTTGTTTTTATCTTTATCTTTTTCTTTTTCTTTTTTTTCTTTTTCTTTTTTCTCTCTTTCCCTTTCTTATCCCCCTGCTTCAGGTCTTTTCTGATTTGTTTAAAGTATATTTTCTGGGGACGTGGTTACTCTGCTAGCATTTTGTTCTCTCATTAATCTATTCTCCTCTGCACAAAATGACGAGACGGAAATAATCACCTCAACAAAAAGAACAAGAGGTAGTACCGACTGCCAGCGACCTACTCAATACGGACATTAGTACGATGTCAGATCTAGAGTTCAGAATCATCACTTTAAAGATACTACCTGGGCTTGAAAAAAATATGGAAGTTATTAGAGAAACCCTTTCTGGAGAAGTAAAAGAGCTAAAATCCAACCAAGTAGAAATCAAAAAGGCTATTAATGAGGTGCAATCAAAAATGGGGGCGCTAAGTGCTAGAATAAATGAGGCAGAAGAGAGAATCAGTAATATAGAAGATGAAATGATGGAAAATAAAGAAGCTGAGAAAAAGAGTGATAAACAACTACTGGATCACGAGGGCAGAATTCGAGAGATAAGCGATACCATAAGACGAAACAACATTAGAATAATTGGGATCCCAGAAGAAGAAGAAAGAGAGAGAGGGGCAGAAGGAATAGTGGAGCAAACTATAGCAGAGAACTTCCCTAATTTGGGGAAGGAAACAGGCATGAAAATCCAGGAAGCACAGAGAACCCCTCTCAAAATCAATAAAAATAGGTCAACTCCCCGACATCTAAAACTAAAACTTACGAATCTCATAGACAAAGAGAAAATCCTGAAAGCAGCTCGGGAGAAGAGATATGTAACCTGCAAGGGTAGAAACATTAGATTGGCAACAGACCTATCCACAGAGACCTGGCAGGCCAGAAAGGACTGGCAGGATATATTCAGAGCACTAAATGAGAAAAATATGCAGCCAAGAATACTATATCCAGCTAGGCTGTCATTGAAAATTGAAGGAGAGATAAAAAGCTTCCAGGACAAACAAAAACTAAAGGAATTGGCAAACACAAAACCAGCCCTACAAGAAATCTTGAAAGGGGTCCTCTAAGCAATTAGAGAGCCTAAAAGCAACATAGACCAGAAAGGAACACAGACAATATACGGTAACAGTCACCTTACAGGCAATACAATGGCACTAAATTCCTATCTTTCAATAGTTACCCTGAATGAAAATGGGCTAAATGCCCCAATCAAAAGACACAGGCTAACAGAGTGGATTAAAAAACAAGACCCATCGATATGCTGTCTGCAAGAGACTCATTTTAGACCCAAAGACACCCCCAGATTGAAAGTGAGGGGGTGGAAAACCATTTACCATGCTAATGGACACCCAAAGAAAGCTGGGGTGGCAATCCTTATATCAGAAAAATTAGATTTTAAACCAAAGACTGTAATAAGAGATGAGGAAGGACACTATATCATACTTAAAGGATCTATCCAACAAGAAGATCTAACAATTGTAAATATCTATGCCCCTAACATGGGAGCAGCCAATTATATAAGGCAATTAATAACAAAAGCAAAGAAACACATTGACAACAATACAATAATAGTGGGGGACTTTAACATCCCCCTCACTGAAATGGACAGATCGTCTAAGCAAAAGATCAACAAGGAAATAAAGACTTTAAATGACACACTGGACCAAATGGGCTTCACAGATCTATTCAGAACATTCCATCCCAAAGCAATGGAATACACATTCTTCTCTAGTGCCCATGGAACATTCTCCAGAATAGATCACATCCTAGGTCATAAATCAGGTCTCAACCAGTACCAAAAGATTGGGATCATTCCCTGCCTATTTTCAGACCACAATGCTTTGAAACTAGAATTCAATCACAAGAGGAAAGTCAGAAAGAACTCAAATACATGGAGGCTAAAGAGCATCCTACTGAAGAATGAATGGGTCAACCAGGAAATTAAAGAAGAATTAAAAAAATACATGGAAACCAATGAAAATGAAAACACAACTATGCAAAATCTTTAGGATGCAGCAAAGGCAGTCCTAAGAGGAAAGTATATAGCAATACAAGCCTTTCTCAAGAAACAAGAAAGGTCTCAAGTACACAACCTAACCCTCCACCTAAAGGAGCTGGAGAAAGAACAGCAAATAATGCCTAAACCCAGCAGGAGAAGAGAAATAATAAAGATCAGAGCAGAAATCAATGAAATAGAAACTAAAAGAACAGTAGAACAGATCAACGAAACTAGGAGCTGGTTCTTTGAAAGAATTAACAAGATTGATAAACCCCTGGCCAGACTTATCAAAAAGAGAAGAGAAATGACCGAAATCAACAAAATCATGAATGAAAGAGGAGAGATCACAACCAACACCAAAGAAATACAAACAATTATAAGAACATATTATGAGCAACACTAGGCCAGCAAATTAGATAACCTGGAAGAGATGGATGCATTCCTAGAGATGTATCAACTACCAAAACTGAACCAGGATGAAATAGAAAACCTGAACAGACCTATAACCACTAAGGAAATTGAAGCAGTCATCAAAAATCTCCCAACAAACAAAAGCCCAGGGCCAGATTGCTTCCCAGGGGAATTCTACCAAACATTTCAAGAAGAATTAATACCTATTCTTCTGAAACTGTTCCAAAAAATAGAAACGGAAGGAAAACTTCCAAACTCATTTTATGAGACCAGCATTACCTTGATCCCAAAACCAGACAAAGACCCCATCAAAAAGAAGAATTACAGACCAATATCCCTGATGAACATGGATGCAAAAATTCTCACCAAAATACTAGCCAATAGGATCCAACAGCACATTAAAAGGATTATTCACCATGACCAAGTGGGATTTATCCCTGGGCTGCAAGGTTGGTTCAACATCCGCAAATCAATCAATGTGATACAATACATTAACAAAAGAAAGAACAAGAATCCTATGATCCTCTCAGTAGATGCAGAAAAAACATTTGACAAAGTACAGCATCCTTTCTTGATCAAAACTCTTCAGAGTATAGGGATAGAGGGTACATACCTCAATATCCTAAAAGCCATCTATGAAAAACCTACAGCAAATATTATTCTCAATGGGGAAAAACTGAGAGCTTTCCCCCTAAGGTCAGGAACGTGGCAGGGATGTCCACTATCACCACTGCTATTCAACATAGTATTGGAAGTCCTAGCCACAGCAATCAGACAACAAAAAGAAATCAAAGGCATCCAAATTGGCAAAGAAGAAGTCAAACTCTCACTCTTTGCAGGTGATATGATACTTTATGTGGAAAACCCAAAAGACTCCACCCCAAAACTGCTAGAACTCATACAGGAATTCAGTAAAGTGGCAGCATATAAAATCAATGCACAGAAGTCAGTGGCATTCCTATACACCAACAACAAGACAGAAGAAAGAGAAATTAAGGAGTCGATCCCATTTACAATTGCACCCAAAACCATAAGATACCTAGGAATAAATCTAACCAAAGAGACAAAGGATCTGTACTCAGAAAACTATAAAATACTCATGAAAGAAATTGAGGAAGACACAAAGAAATGGAAATATGTTCCATGCTCATGGATTGGAAGAACAAATACTGTGAAGATGTCAATGCTACCTAGAGCAATCTACACATTCAATGCAATCCCCATCAAAATACCATCCACTTTTTTCAAAGAAATGGAACAAATAATCCTAAAATTTGTATGGAACCAGAAAAGACCCCGCATAGCCAGAGGAATATTGAAAAAGAAAAGCAAAGCCGGCGGCATCACAATTCCGGACTTCCAGCTCTATTACAAAGCTGTCATCATCAAGACAGCATGGTACTGGCACAAAAACAGACACATAGATCAATGGAACAGAATAGAGAGCCCAGAAATGGACCCTCAAATCTATGGTCAACTCATCTTCGACAAAGCAGGAAAGAATGCCCAATGGAACAAAGACAGTCTCTTCAACAAATGGTGTTCGGAAAATTGGATAGCCACATGCAGAGGAATGAAACTGGACCATTTCCTTACACCACACACAAAAATAGACTCCAAATGGTTGAAAGACCTCCATGTGAGACAGGAGTCCATCAAAATCCTAAAGGAGAACACAGGCAGCAACCTCTTTCACCTCAGCCGAAGCAACTTCTTCCTAGAAACATCGCCAAAGGCAAGGGAAGCAAGGGCAAAAATGAACTATTGGGACTTCATCAAGATAAAAAGCTTTTGCAAAGCAAAGGAAACAGTCAACAAAACCAAAAGACAACTGACAGAATGGGAGAAGATATTTGCAAATGACATATCAGATAAAGGGCTAGTATCCAAAATCTATAAAGAACTCATCAAACTCAACACCCAAAGAACAAAGAATCCAATCAAGAAATGGGCAGAAGACATGAACAGACATTTTTCCAAAGAAGACATCCAAATGGCCAACAGACACATGAAAAAGTGCTCAATATCGCTCAGCATCAGGGAAATCCAAATCAAAACCAGTCAGAATGGCTAAAATTAACAAGTCAGGAAACGACAGATGTTGGCGGGGATGCGGAGAAAGGGGAACCCTCCTACACTGTTGGTGGGAATGCAAGCTGGTGCAGCCACTCTAGAAAACTGTATGGAGGTTCCTCAAAAAGTTGAAAATAGAGCTACCATATGATCCAGCAATTGCACTACTGGGTATTTACCCCAGAGATACAAAAGTAGGGATCCGAAGGGCTACGTGCACCCCGATGTTTATAGCAGCAATGTCCACAATCGCCAAACTGTGGAAAGAGCCAAGATGTCCATCGACGGATGAATGGATAAAGAAAAAGTGGTATATATATACAAAGGAATATTATGCAGCCATCAAAAGGAATGAGATCTTGCCATTTGCAACGACGTGGATGGAACTGGAGGGTATCATGTTGAGTGAAATAAGTCAAACAGAGAAAGACATGTATCATATGATCTCACTGATATGAGGAATTCTTAATCACAGGAAACAAACTGAGTGTTGTTGGAGTGGGGGGTGGAGTGGGAGGGATGGGGTGACTGGGTGATGGACACTGGGGAGGGTGTTTGCTCTGGTAAGCGCTGTGAATTGTGCAAGACTGTTGAATCTCAGATCTGTACCTCTGAAACAAATAATGCAATATATGTTAAGAAAAAAAAAAGAAGAAGAAGAAGGTAGCGGGAGGGGAAGAATGAAGCGGGGGAAATCGGAGGGGTAGAGGAACCATGAGAGACGATAGACTCTGAAAAACAAACTGAGGGTTCTAGAGGGGAGGGGGGTGGGAGGATGGGTTAGCCTGGTGGTGGGTATTGAGGAGGGCACATTCTGCATGGAGCACTGGGTGTTGTGCACAAACAATGAATCATGGAACACTTCATCTAAAACTAATGATGTAATGTATGGGGATTAACATAAGAATAAAATTTAAAAAAAAATAAAATAAATTGTAAAAAAAAAAAAAAGAAAAAGAAAAAAAATGATCAATTAAAACCAGAGAAGCTATAAAAGAAGATTTTTGAAAAAAGAAAAAGTACAACAAATAGAAAATAGTTACAAATACCTTAGATATTAATCCAACCACAATAATAATTCCTTTAATATGAATAGTCTAATATAGCAACTAGAAGACAGAGACCATTAGAGTGGATAAAAAACAAGACCTACTACATGTTGTTTACAGAAAACACATGTTAAATATAAAGAATCAGAAAAATTAAAAGTAAAGGCATGGAGAAATAAATATTATGCTGACATTAATTAAAAGAAAGATGGAGTAGCTATGTTAATTTTATACAAAGCAGATTTTAGGATGAGCAAAATTATCATGGATAAAGAGGGATAGTATATATTTATAAAGGTCTCAATTCTACAAGAAGTTATAAAATTCCTTAACACAAATGCACCTAACAATAGAGCATTAAAATATATGAGGCAAGGGGAAGGAGCAAGATGGCAGAGGAGTAGGAGACCTAAATTTCGTCTGGTCCCAGGAATTCAGCTAGTAGGGATCAAACCACTCTGAACACCTATGAACTCAACAGGAGACTGAAGAAAAGAATAGCAGCAATTCTCTGAACAGAAAAGCCACCATTTTCTGGAAGCAGGGACCCAACAAGTGGCAGATCCGGGGAGACTTTCCTTCCTCCCCCGGGAGGAGCGGCGTGGGAGTGCACCGCAGGGATCTGCTGGGTTTGGAGACTCCATATGGGGTCGTGTGCCAGATATAAAAATGGTCAGTCACAGGCCGGGTGAGCATGCAGTGCGGCAGGAGACCGGGAAGACAGGAGTGATTGACTGCTTTTCTCAGGGGTCTCACTAAAGAGTGAGGCCCCAAGCTCTGGACTCCTCTGGGGTGGAGGTTGGGTGGCCGCCATTTTCACTCTCATCCTCCAAAGCTGTACAGAAAGCTTGCAGGGAAGAAAAGCTCCCAAGAGCAAACCCGAGCAGATTACTCAGCCTGGACCTGCAAGGGTGGGGCAATTCTGCCTCCGGCAAAGACATTTGGGAACCATGGCAACAGGCCCCCTCCCCCAGAAGATCAGTAAGAACAGCCAGCCAAGAACAAGTTTGCCAATCAAGGAGAACGGCAGAACTCCAGCACTAGGGGAATACTGCATATAGAATTCATGGTTTTTTTTACCATGGTTCTTTAGTCTTTCAAAGTTACTTTTTTTTTTAATTTTAACTGTCTTTTTATTTTGAATTTTTCTTTTTCCCTTTTTCAACTAACATCTTATTAATCCCTTTTTTAAAAAAATCTTTTTTATTTTTCATTTTTAGAGTCATATTCTATCTCTTCATAGTAGTTAACCTTATTTTTGGTATATATATATATATATATATATATATATATATGTTGTTCTCTCTTTAAAATTTTGGGATAATTTCTTCTAATAGACCAAAATATACCCTAAATCTCTAGTGTATGGCTTTATTTTAGTCTCCTGACTGCTCACATTCTCTCCCCCTTTTATTAAAATTCCTCTTCTTTCTTTTTTCAACCAACTTCTTATCTTATCAATTCCTTTTATAAAATCTTTTATAATTTTCATCTTTACAATAAGATGCCATCCCTTCATTGTATTTACCCTTATTTTTGTACATATATAAGTTTTTCTTTCTTTAAAATTTTGGGAGGCACTTTCTTCTAACAGACCAAAATACACCCAAAATCTACTGTGTGGAACTGATCAATGCACCAGCCTGATCATTTTTGATGATATTCTTTTTTTTCTTTTATCTTTTTATTTTTTCTTTCTTTCCCTTTCTTTCCCCCCAGTTTCAGGTTTCTTCTGATTTGTTTCTTGTATATTTTTCTGGGGTTGTTGTTACCCTGTTAGCATTTTGTTCTCTCATTCACCTATTCTCCTCTGGACAAAATGACAAGATGGAAAAAATCACCTCAAAAAAAAGAACAAGAGGCAGTACCAACTGTCAGGGACCTAATCAATATGGACATTAGTAAGATGTCAGAACTAGAGTTCAAAATGACGATTTTAAAGATACTAGTTGGGCTTGAAAAAAGCATGGAAGATATTAGAGAAACCCTTTCTGGAGAAATAAAAGAACAAAAATCTAACCAAGTCAAAATCAAAAAGGCTATTAATGAGGTGTAATAAAAAATGGAGGCTCTAACTGCTATGATAAATGAGGCAGAAACGAGAATTACTGATATAAAAGAACAAATGATGGAAAATAAAGAAGCTGAGAAAAAGAGAGATAAACAACTACTGGATCACAAGGGCAGAATTCAGAGGTAAGTGATACCATAAGACGAAAAAATATTAGAATAATTGGGATCTCAGAAGAAGAAAGAGAGAAAGGGGCAGAAGGGATACTGGAGCAAATTATAGCAGAGAACTTCCCTATTTTGGGGAAGGAAACAGGCATCAAAATCCAGGAGGCACAGAGAACCCCCTCAAAATCAATAAAAATAGGTCAACACCCCGACATCTAATAGTAAAACTTACAAGTCTCAGAGACAAAGAGAAAATCCTGAAAGCAGCTCAGAAGAAGAGATCTGTAAACTACAATGGTAGAAACATTAGATTGGCAGCAGACGTATCCACAGAGACCTGGCAGGCCAGAAAGGACTGGCAGGATATATTCAGAGCACTAAATGAGAAAAATATGCAGCCAAGAATACTATATCCAGCTAGGCTGTCATTGAAAATAGAAGGAGAGATAAAAAGCTTCCAGGACAAACAAAATCTAAAGGAATTAGCAAACATGAAACCAGACCTACAAGAAATATTGAAAGGAAAGCAAAGCAAAGAGAGAGCCTAAAAACAACATAGACCAGAAAGGAACACAGACAATATACAGGAACAGACACATTTCAGGCAATACAATGGCACTAAATTCATATCTTTCAATAGTTAATGAGAATGTAAATGGGCTGAAGGCTCCAATCAAAAGACACAGGCTATCAGATTGGATTAAAAAACAAGACCCATCGATATGCTGCCTGCAAGAGACTCACTTTAGAGGCAAAGACACCTCCAGATTGAAAGTGAGGGGGTGGAAAACCATTTACCATGCTAATGGACACCAAAAGAAAGCTGGGATAGCAGTCCTTATATGAGACAAATTAGATTTTAAACCAAAGACTGTAATAAGAGATGAAGAAGGACACTATATCCTTCTTAAAGGGTCTATCCAACAAGAAGATCTAACGATTGTAAATATCTATGCCCCTAATATGGGAGCAGCCAATTATATAAGGCAATTAATAACAAAAAAAAAAGATACACATTGACAACAATAAAATAATAGTAGGGGACTTTAACACCCCCCTCACTGAAATGCACAGATCATCTATGCAAAAGATCAACAAGGAAATAAAGACTTTAAATGACACACTGGACCAAATGGACTTCACAGATCTATTCAGAACATTCCATCCCAAAGCAACAGAATACACATTCTTCTTTAGTGCCCATGGAACATTCTCCAGAATAGATCACATCCTAGGTCACAAATCAGGTCTCAACCGGTACCAAAAGATTGGGATCATTCACTGCCCATTTTCAGACCACAATGCTTTGAAACTAAAGCTCAATCACAGAGGAAAGTCAGACAGAAATCAAATACATGGAGGCTAAAGATCATCCTACTGAAGAATGAATGGGTCAACCAGGAAATTAAAAGAAGAATTAAAAAAATTCATGGAAACAAATGAAAATGAAAACACAACTGTTCAAAATCTTTGGGATGCAGCAAAGGCAGTCCTAAGAAGAAAGTATATAGCAATACAAGCCTTTCTCAAGAAACAAGAAAGGTCTCAAGTACACAACCTAACCCTACACCTAAAGGAGCTGGAGAAAGAACAGCAAATAAAGCCAAAACCCAGCAAGAGAAAAGAAATAGTGAAGATCAGAGCAGAAGCAATGAAATAGAAACCGAAAGAACAGTAGAACAGATTAACAAAACTAGGAGCTAGTCCTCTGTAAGAATTGATCCCCAAACCAGACAAAGACCCCATCAAAGGACAATTACAGACCAATATCCCTGAAGAACATGAATGCAAAAATTCTCACCAAAATACTAGCCAATAGGACCCAACAGTACATGAAAAGGATTATTCACCACACCAAGTGGGATTTATCCCTGGGCTGCAAGGTTGGTTCAACATCCGCAAATCAATCAATGTGATACAATACATTAATAAAAGAAAAAACAAGAATCATACGATCCTCTCAATAGATGCAGAAAAGCATTTGACAAAGTACAGCATCTTTTCTTGATTAAAACTCTTCTGAGTATTGGATAGAGGGTACATACCTCAATATCAAAAAAGCCATCTATGAAAAACCCACAGTGAATATCATTCTCAAAGGGGAAAAACTGAGAGCTTTCCCCCTAAGGTCAGGAACACAGCAGGGATGTCCAATATCACCATTGCTATTCAACACAGTACTAGAAGTCCTAGCCACAGCAATCAGATAACAAAAAGAAACAAAAGGCATCCGAATTGGCAAAGAAGTTAAGATCTCACTTTTTGCAGATGATATGATACTTTATGTGGAAAACCCAAAAGACTCCACCCCAAAACTGCTAGAACTCATACAGGAATTCAGTAAAGTGGCAGGATATAAAATCAATGCACAGAAATCAGTGGCATTCCTATACACCAACAACAAGACAGAAGAAAGAGAAATTAAGGATTTGATACCATTTACAATTACACCCAAAACCATAAGATACCTAGGAATAAATCTAACCAAAGAGGCAAAGAATCTGTACTCAGAAAACTATAAAATGCTCATGAAAGAAATAGAGGAAGACACAAAGAAATGGAAAAATGTTCCATGCTCATGGATTGGAAGAACAAATATTGTGAAGATGTCAATGCTACCTAGAGCAATCTACACATTCAAATCAATCCTCATCAAAATACCATCAATCTTTTTCAAAGAAATGGAACAAATAATCCTAAAATTTGTATGGAACCAGAAAAGACCCTGGATAGCCAGAGGAATGTTGAAAAAGAAAAGCAAATGGCAGCATCACAATTCCAGACTTCAAGCTCTATTATGAAGCTTTCATCATCAAGACAGTATTGTCCTGGCACAAATACAGACATATAGATCATTGGAACAGAATAGAGAGCCCAGGAATGGACCCTCAACTCTGTGGTCAACTAATCTTTGACAAAGCAGGAAAGAACGCCCAATGGAAAAAAGACAGTCTCTTCAACAAATGGTGTTGGGAAAATTGGAGAGCCACATGCAAAAGAATGAAACTGGACCATTTCTTTACACCACACACAACAATAGACTCCAAATGGTTGAAAGACCGCAATATGAGACAGGGGTCCATCAAAATCCTAAAGGAGAACACAGGCAGCAACCTCTTTGACCTCAGATGCAGCAACTTCTTCCTAGAAACATTGCCAAAGGCAAGGGAAGCAAGGGTAAAAATGAACTACTGGGACTTCATCAAGATAAAATCTATTGCACAGCAAAGGGAACAGTCAACAAAACCAAAAGACAACCGACAGAATGGGAGGAGATATTTGCAAATGACATATTAGATAAATGGCTAGTGTCCAAAATCTATAAAGAACTTATCGAACTCAACACCCAAAGAACAAATGATCCAATCAAGAAATGGGCAGAAGACATGAACAGACATTTTTCCAAAGAAGACATCCAAATGCCTAACAGACACATGAAAAAGTGCTCAACATCACTCAGCACCATGGAAATCCAAATCAAAACCTCAATGAGATACCACCTCACACCAGTCAGAATGGCTAAAATTAACAAGTCAGGAAATGACAGATATTGTCAAGGATGCAGAGAAAGGAGAACCCTCTTACACTGTTGGTGGGAATGCAAGCTGGTGCAGCCACTCTGGAAAACAGTATGGAGGTTCCTCAAAAAGTTGAAAATAGAGCTATCCTACGACCCAGCAATTGCACTACTGGGTATTTACCCCAGAGATACAAATGTAGTGATCCAAAGGGGTACGTGCACTCTGATGTTTATAGCAGCAATGTCCACAATAGCCAAACTGTGGAAAGAGCCAAGATGTCCATCGACTGATGAATGGATAAAGAAGAAGTGGTATATATAGAGAGTAGAATATTATACAGTTATCAAAAGGGATGGAATCTTGCCATTTGAAACGACGTGGATGGAACTGGAGGGTGTTATGCTGAGTGAAATAAGTCAATCAGAGAAAGACATGTATCATATGATCTCACTGATATGAGGAATTCTTAATCTCAGGAAACAAACTGAGGGTTCTGGAGTGGTGGGAGGTCAGAGGGATGGGGTGGCTGGGTGATAGACACTGGAGAGGGTATGTGCTATGGTGAGCGCTGTGAATTGTGTAAGACTGTTGAATCACAGATCTGTACCTCTGAAACAAATAATACATTATATGTAAAAAAAAAAAAAAAAAGATTGTAGGAATGGAAAAATGAAGGGGGGGGAATTGGATGGGGAGATGAACCATGAGAGATTATGGACTCTGAGAAACAAACTGAGGGTTTTAGAGGGGAGGGTGGTGGGCGATGGGTTGCCCTGGTGATGGTTATTAAAGAGGGCATGTACTGAATGGAGCACTGGGTGTTATATCCAAACAATGAATCATGGAATACTACATCAAAAACTAATGATGTGATGTATGTGATTAACATAACATAATAAAATTATATATATATAGATATATATATATAGATATATAGATATATAGATATATATGAGGCAAAAGCCGATAGAACTGCAAAAAATGGACATATCTACTATTAATAGTTGGAGACTTCATACCCCTCTTTCAGTAATCCATAGATCAACATGAGAAAAAATCAGCACAGATATAGTTGACCTGAAGAACACTATCAATCTCCTTGATCTGTCATTTATAGAACACCCCAGTCCAACAACAGTACAATACACATTATTCTTAATCTCACATAGAGCATTTACCAAGACAGGACAAATTCTGGGCCATAAAATATATTTTAAATTTATTTTTTTCTTTTTATATTCATTTTCAGATTTATTGAGATATAATAGCAAATAAAAATGTATATATTTAAAGTGTGTTTTAATAAAATGTGTTTTAATAAATATATACATTGTTAAACAATTACCAAAATCAAGCTAATTAACATATTTGTTACTTCACATAGTTACCAATTATTTGTGTGCTGAGAACATTTAACATCTATTCTCTTAATAAATTTCAATAATACAATACAATATTGTTAACTATAGGCACAATGTTATACAGCAGACCTCTAGAACTTATTCATCTTGCATAACTGAATAGGACCTCTCCATTTCCCCCTCCCCCCAGCCCTTGGCAACCACCATTCTACTCACTCTTTTTTTTTTTTAAAGATTTTATTTATTTATTTGAGAGAGCGAGAATGAGAGAGAGAGAGAGAGTACATGAGACGGGGGAGGGTCAGAGGGAGAAGCAGGCTTCCCGCTGAGCAGGGAGCCCGATGTGGGACTCGATCCCAGGACTCCAGGATCATGACCTGAGCCGAAGGCAGTTGCTTAACCAACTGAGCCACCCAGGCGCCCCTCTACTCACTCTTTGTAAGAGTTCATATTTGTTAGATTCCATATATAAGTGAGATCATGCAGTATCTGTTTTTATGTGTCTGGCTTATTTATATTAGCATAATGAACTCCAAGTTTATCCATGTTGTCACAAATGGAAATATTTCCTTATTTTTTGTGGCTGAATAACATTCCATTATAGATAGATAGATGATAGATAGATTGATCTATATAGACATATATTTATATCTAGATATAGCTATAGATATATAGAACAACATTATTTACAATAGCCAAGATTAGGAAACAATATATCACTTTTTCTTTATCCATTTATCTATCAATGAATGGATACTTGGATTGTTTCCTAATCTTGGCTATTGTAAATAATGCTGCAATGGACATGGGAATGCAGATATTTTTAAAATACTGATTTCAGGGGCGCCTGGGTGGCTCAGTCATTAGACATCCGCCTTCAGCTCAAGTCATGATGCCAGAATGGGATCTAGCCCCGAATTGAGCTCCCTGCTCGGCGGGAGTTTGCTCCTCCCTCTCCTACTTCCCTGCTTGTGTTCCCTCTCTCGCTGTCTCTCTATCACATAAATAAATAAAAATCTTTAAAAAAAAATTCTGATTTCATTTCTTACATATGTACCCATAGGTAGGATTGCTGGATCATATTGTACTTCTATTTTTAATTTTTTGAAGAACATCCATTCTGTTTTCCATAATAGCTGTACCAATTTACATTCCCAACAACAGTGTACCCTTTCTCCATATAACTTATCTGTTGTCTTTTTGACAATAGCCATCCTAACAGGTATGAAGTGACATTTCATTGCAGTTTATATTTGCACTTCCCTGATAATGTTGAGTACCTTTCCATACATCTGTTGGCCATTTCTATGTATTATTTTTAAGAAATATTTATTCCGGTCCTTTGACCATTTTTGAATTGCGTTGTTTTTTTTTTGCTTCTGAGTTGTATGAATTCCTTATACATTTTTAATATTAACCCCATATTAGATATATAGTTTACAAATACTTCTCTCATTCCATAGGTTGCTTTTCTAATTTGTTGTTTCCATTGCTGTACAGAAGCTTTTTAGTTTGATATAGTCCCACTTTTTTATTTTTGCTTCTGCTGCCAATAATTTTGGTGTTATACCCAAAAGATCATTTCTCAGACCAAAGTAAAAAAGTTTTTCTCCTATGTTTTCTTCTAGTAGTTTTATGATTTCAAGTCTTAAATTGAAGTCTTTAGTCCATTTCAAGTTGATTTTTATATATGGTGTGATTAGAATCCAATTTTATTCTTATACATGTGGATATCCAATTTTCCCAGCACCATTTACTGAAGGGACTATCCTTTCACCATTGTGTGCTTTTGGCACCCTTGTTGAAGACAAGTTGAGGGCAGATGTGAGGTTTTATTTTTGTTTTCTGTTCTATTCTATTGGTCTATGTATTTCTTATTATGCCAATACCACACTGTTTTGATTACTGTACCTTTGTAGTATAGTTTGAAATCAGGAATTGTGATGCCTCCAGTTTTGTTCTTCTTGATCAAGTGTGCTTTGGCTACTCAGGGTCTTTTATGATTCCATATAAATACAATTGTTTCTTCTTTGTGAAAAATGTCACTGAAATTTTGATAGGGATTGCATTGAATCTGTAGATTTCATTGGGTTGTGTGGATATTTTAACAATATTAATTCTTCCACTCCATGAATATAGGATATCTTTCTGTTTACTTGTGTTTTCAATTTTTCTCTTTAATGTTTTATAATTAAACTGAACAGTTCTTTAACCCCCTTGGTTGAATTTATTCTTAGGAATTTTATTGCTTTTGATGCTTTTGTGAATGAGATTATTTCTTTATTTGTTTTTCAGATAGTTCATTCTTAGTATATAGAAATACAATTAATTTTTGTATGCTGACATTGTATCCTACAACTTTACTAAAATCATTTATTAGTTCTAGCAGTCTTGTTGTGGAGTCTTTGGGGTTTTCTATGTTTAAAATCATGTTATCTTCAAATAGACAATTTTAGTCTCCCTTCCATTTTGAATGTTTTTAAATTGTTTTCTTGTCTGACTGCTGTGGCTAGGACTTTTAGTACTATGTTGAATAAAAAAGGCAAAAGTTGGCACCCTTTTCTTATTCTTGAACTTAAAGAAAACCTTTCAGTTTTCACCATGAAGTATGTTAGGTGTGAGCTTTTCATATATGGCTTTTTTTATATTGAGGTACATTTTTTCTATACCTAATTTGTTGAAAGTTTTTATCATGAAAGAATGCTAAATTTTGTCAAATGCTTTTTCTGCATCTATTGAGATGATTATATGAGTGTTATCCTGCATTCTAGTAATGTGGCCTATCACATATATTAATTTGCATATATTGAACCATCCTTGCATCTCAGGGACAAGTCCCACTTGATCATGGTTTATTATTCCTTCAATGTGCTTTAATAAATATATACATTGTTAAACAATTACCAAAATCGAGCTAATTAACATATTTATTTCATAATTAACATATTTGTTACTTTTGGAGAGTTTGGGTTTAAGTATTTTTTTGAAGATTTTGCATTTATGTTCATCAGAAATATCAGCCTGCATTTTGTTTTCTGGCAACATGGTAAACATTATAAAAGTACTTATTAGGTTACTTTATTAATTAGTTTAACCGGTATGCATTGAGCAACTACTATGGTCCAGGCATTGAGCCAGATACTTAGGTTACAGTGGTGAATGAGAGAGTCACAGCAACTGCCTCCATAACTTTGAGACCATGGAGAAAGATAATTAAACAAGTGATTACAGAAAATGTGAGGAGTGTTTTGACAGAGGATGTATAAAGTATTATGGGAATACACTGCAAAGAGACATATTTAGCACAAGTCAAAGTGAAGTCTGGCTGTTTATAGACGGAGTGTTGAAGACACCAGATGAGGCAGTACACTTTAGTGGTTAAGTGGCCCTAGGAAGCCCAGTTCTCTGGGTTTGTATCATGGCTCCATCACTTACTGCTTGTGTGACCTTGAGCAACTTACTTAACCTCTCTGTAGCTCATCTATAAAATGGAAATCATAATTGTCCCTGCCTCTTAGAACTGTAATTTTTTTTCTTGCAGTGTTCTATGGATTTGGTATCAGTGTGATGTTAGTCATAAAATAAGATTGGAAGTGTTCCCTCCTTTTCAATTTTTTGTGGAAGTTTGATAAGTATACACCTTAACAGATTAAAAACTGTATAAACCTTACAAAGTATGATCACAGACTACAATGAAATTAAATTAAAATCAGTACATAAGAATACCTATAAAATCCCAAAGTACTTGTAGATTAAATAACACACTTCTACATAATACATGGATCAAAAAAGTTTATGGGATTTATTCCAGGTAGGCAAGGCTGGTTCAACATCCAAAAACTAATTAATCTAATCCATCACATCAACAGACCAAAGAAGAAAAATCATATGATCATATCACTTTATACAGAAAAAGTATCTAATTAAATACCCATTTATGACTTAAACAAAAAACCTTAGCAAACTAAGAATAAAGAAGAACTTCCTCAACTCGATGAAGAATTTCTACAAAAGATTTATAGCTAACATTATACTTAATGGTGAGCAATTGGACGCTTTCCCCTTATGACTGAGAATAAGGCAAGAAAGCCCCCCTCACTATGCTTAGCACCAAACTGAAGGACTTCACTAGTGCAATAAGAAGAAAATTAAATAAAAATTATACTGATTGAGAAAAAAGAAATAAAATTACTTCTATGATTAGTTCACAGATGATATGACTGGCTATGTAAAAAATTTAGGAGAATTTAAAAACAACTACAACAACAAACCTCCCAGAGCTAATAAGCAATTATAGCGAGGTTGTTGCAGGATACAAGATTAATATACAAAAGTAAATCACCTTTCTTTATGCCATTAATTTACAAGTGGAATTTGAAATTTAAAAGTATAATACTATTTACACTAGCACCAAACAAAGTGAAATACTTAGGTAAAAATCTAACAAAATATATACAGTATCTTATAAAGAAAACTATAGAACTCTGATGAAAAATCAAAGAAGATATAAGTAAATGTGGAGATATTCTATGCTTATAAATAGGAAGATTCAATGTTGTTAAGGTATCAATTCTTTCCAACTTGATCTATAGATTCTATACAACCCAAATAAAAATACGAGCAAGTATTTTGTGTATACCAACAAAGGTTCCTAAAGTTCATATGTTAAGGCAAAAGATGTAGAATAAGCAACACAATACTGAAGAAGAAAAATAGAAGAAAGACAAAGAGAGGTAAAGTAAAAGGAGGAGAACAACAAAGTTGAAGGACTGATGTTATACAACTTCAAAAAATCACTCTAAGGCTACAGCAGTCAAGATAGTGGGGTATTGGTGAAAGAATAGACAAAAAGATCAATGAAACAAAATAGAGAACAGAAAAAGACCCCCTCAAATATCATCAACTGATCTCTAACAAAGAATCAAAGATAGTGTAATGGAGAAAGAATTGTCTATTCAACAAATGGTGCTGGAACAATTGAATATCTGTATGCAAAGAAAAAAAAATGAATCTAGACACAGACATTATACCTTTACAAAAATTGACTCACAATGCATCATAGACTTAAATGCAAAATTCAAAACTATAAAACTTCTAGAATATAATACAGGAAAAAAATCTCACTTAGATTTTTTAGTGATTTACCTCTGGTTCAATAATGACACTTCATTTATAGCAATAAAAATGTGACCCATAATAGAAAATATTAATGAGAAGCATTTTATTAAAACTAAAACTTTTGGGGGTGCCTGGGTGGCTCAGTCGTTAAGTGTCTGCCTTCGGCTCAGGCCATGGTCCCAGGGTCCTGGGATCAAGTCCCGCATCAGGCTCCCTGCTCAGCGGGAAGCCTGCTCCTCCCTCTCCCACTCCCCCTGCTTGTGTTCCCTCTCTCACTGTCTCTCTCTCTGTCAAATAAACAAATACAAATCTTAAAAAAAAAAAAAAAACTAAAACTTTTGTTCTGTGAAAGTGTTAAGAGAATGGAAAAACGAGGCACACACTGAGAGAAAATATTCACAAAGCACATATCTGATACAGGAAATATCCAAATATACAAAGAACTTAATTTTACACCTCAAGAA
The DNA here is from genome assembly GCF_011800145.1 of Mirounga leonina. Lineage (NCBI taxonomy): Eukaryota > Metazoa > Chordata > Mammalia > Carnivora > Phocidae > Mirounga > Mirounga leonina. Next base: position 357,734 of record NW_023270232.1, on the reverse strand, counting down.
ACTAGAAGAAGAACAAATGACACCTAAACATAGTAAAAGGAAAGAAATAACAAAAATTAGAGCAGAAATAAATGAAATACAGACTAAAAAATCAACAGAGAAGATCAATGACACCAAACAATTAAAAGTTGATTCTTTGAAAAGATACAGAAACACAAGTCTTTAGTTAGACTCAACAAGAAAAAAAGAGTGAGGACACATAATTAAAATCAGAAATGAAAGAGGAGATATCACAACTGATACCACAGAAATACAAAGGATCATATGAGACTACTATGAACAGTTATATCAACAAATTGCACAACCTAGAAAAAGTTAATAAATTTCCAAAAATATACACCCTACCAAGACTGAATCATGATGAAATAGAAAATCTAAACATACTGATTACTAGTAAAATTGAATCAAAAGCCTCCCAACAAATAAAAGTCCAAGACCAGATAACTTCACTGGTCAATTATACATTCTATTCTATAATTCTATGCTACTGAAGAATTAATTTCAATCAGACTCTTCCAAAAAATAAGAGGAAAAAACTTCCAAACTCATTTTATGAGCCTAGCATAACTCTGACAAAAAAGCCAGACAAAGATGCCACAAGGAAAAAAATTACAGGCCAATATCCCTGATGAATGTAGATACAAAAATTCTCAACAAAATATTAGCAAAACCAATTCAACAATATATTAAAAGGATCATAACCCACTATCAAGTGCAATTTATTTTAAGGATGTAAGGATAGTTCATCATCTGCAAGTCAGTCAATGTGATACACCACATTCACAAAATGAAGGATAAAAATCATATAATCATCTCAAAGGTTGTAGAAAAAGTATTTGACAGAATTCAACATTCATTTATGATAAAAATTCTCAACAAAGTGATTATAACATACTTCAACATAATAAACCTCATATATGACAAGCCCACAGCTAACATCATACTCAATAGTGATGAGCTGTTCCTCTAAGATCATGAAAAAAATAAGAATGTCCACTCTCACCATTTCCAGTCAACATAGATAGTATTGGCAATTCTAGCCACAGCAATTAGGTAAGAAAAAGAAATAAAATACATCCAAATTGGAAAGGAAGAAGTAAAACTCATTGTTTGCAGATGACATAATATCATATATAGAAAACCTTAAAGACTCCACAAAAACAAACAAACAAACAAACAAAAAACTGCTGGAATTAATAAACAAATTCAGTACAGTTACAGGCTACAGAATTAATACACAAAAATCTGTTGTATTTCTATACCCTGATAACAAACTATCAGAAAGAAAAATTAAGAAAACCATCCTATTAACAATTACATCAAAAAGAAAAAAATACCCAAGAACAAATACAACCAAGAAGGTGAAAGACGTGTACACTAAAAACTATAATACATTAATGAAAAACATTGAAGAAGACACAAATAAATGGAAAGATATTCAATGTTCATGGATTGGAAGAATTAATATTGTTAAAATGTCCATACTACCCAAAGCAGTCTATAGATTCAGTGTAATCCTTATCAAAATTCCAGTAGCATTTTTCAAGGAAATAAAACAAATAATCCTAAAATTTGTGTGTAACAACAAAAGACCTCAAATAGCTAAACCAATCCTGAGAATAAAGAACAAAGCTGGTGGCATTACACTCCTTGATTTCAAACTACATTATGAAGCTATATAATTAAAACATTATCAATGGAACAGAACTGAAAGTCCAAAATAAACCCACATATATATGGTCAATTAATTTATGACAAAGAAGCCAAGAGTTTATAAATGGAGAAAGAACAGTCTCTTCAATAAATGATGTTGGGAAAACTGGAGAGACACATGCAAAAGATTAAAATTCAACTAGTGTCTTATATCATACACAAAAATTAATTCAAAATAGATTAAAGACTTGAATGTAAGACCTGAAACCATAAAACTACTAGAAAAAAACATAAGTGGTAAGCTCCTTGACATAGGTTTTGACATTGATTTCTTTTACTCTGATGACAAAAGCACAAATAAACAAGTGGAACTACATCAAACTAAGCTTCTGCATAGCAAAGGAAACCAGCAACAAATTGAAAATGCACACTACAGAATGGGAGAAAATATTTGTGAATCATATATCTGATAAGGGGCTAATATCCAAAATATATACAGAACTCATACACCTCAATAGCAAAACCCAAACAAATGAAACATCTGATTAAAAAATGGGCAGAGGATCCGAATTTTTCCAAGGAAAACATACAAATGGTGATCAGGTAGAGGAAAATATATTCATTAATCATATGGGAAATGCAAATGAAAGCCACAATGAGATTTCACCTTGCTCCTGTTACAATGACTATTACCAAAAAGACAAGAAACAAGTGTTGGTAAAAGTGTAGAGAAAAAGGAACACTTGTGCACTGTTGGTGGAAATGTAAACTGGTGCAGTTACTATGCAAAACAGTACGAAGGTCCTCAAAATATTAAAAATAAAACTACCATGGGAGCCAGCAATTCCACCTCTGGGTATTTACCCAAAGAAAATGAAAACAGGGTCGACTCGACTGGGTGGTTCAGTCGGTTAAGCACCTGCCTTCAGCTCAGGTCATGATCCCAGCATGCGGGGGTTGAGCCCCACATCAGGCTCTCTGCTCAGCAGGGAGCCTGCTTCCCCCTCTCCCTCTCTGCCTACTTGTGATCTCTCTCTCTCTGTAAAATAAATAAATAAAATCTTAAAAAAAAAAAGAAAAGAAAATGAAAACAAACTCAGAAAGATATGTTCACTGCAGCATTGTTTATAATAGCCAAGATATGGAAACAACCTAAGTGTTGATGATTGAATGGATAAAGAAGATGTGATGTATATATACAACGGATATTATTCAGCCATAAAAATAAATCTCACCATTTGCAACAATATGGATGGACCTCAAGGGCATGATGCTAAGTAAAATAAGTCAGACTAAGAAAGACAAATACCATACGATATCTCTTATATGTGGAATAAGGAAAGAAAAAAAGTTCCTACTTACAGAAAACTGACTGATGGTTGCCAGAGGTGGTAGATGGGAGAAATGGGGCTCAAAAGGTAAAAAGAAAAAAATAATAAATATCTCGTTAGTTTTTTATATTGATTACATGTTGAAATAACATTCTGTATATACTATGTTAAATAAAGAATATTAAATTTTTTTAAAGATTTTATTTTTGAGAGAGAGAGAGAGAGAGAAAGAGAAAGAGAGAGCATGAGCAAGGGGAAAGGGAGAAGCTGACTCCCCACTGAGCAGGGAGCCGGATGTGGGACTCCATCCCAGAAGCCTGGGATCATAACCTGAGCCAAAAGCAGACACTTAAGCGACTGAACCACCCAGCGCCCCAAAGTATATTAAAATTTGAAAATACATATATTTATAAAACAGTTAAAACTCAACAAGAAAATAATCCAATTAAAAATGACCAAAGATCTGAACAGACACTTTAGCAAAGAACATAAAAATAGTAAAGAAGCATATGAAAAGATGCTCAACATCTTATGTCAGTAAGGAATTGCAAATTAAAATAACAATGAATTACTACTACATACCTATTAGAATACCTATTAAAAATTTCCTTTAGGGCGCCTGGGTGGCTCAGTCATTAAGCGTCTGCCTTCAGCTCAGGTCATGATCCTGGGGTCCCGGGATCAAGTCCCACATCGGGCTCCCTGCTCCGCGGGAGGCCTGCTTCTCCCTCTCCCACTCCCCCTGCTTGTGTTCCTGCTCTTGCTGTCTCTGTCAAATAAATAAAATCTTTAAAAAAAAAATAAAATAAAAAAATAAAAAATAAAAAATTTCCTTTAAACCTGAAAATACTTACTGGTAAAGATGTAGAGCAACAGAAACTCAAAGCTATTGCTGGTGGGAATAAAAATAAACCTTTGGAAGAAGGTTTGACAAAGCTAAATATAGTCTTATCATACAATCTAGCAATCATGCTTTTGGAATGCACCTAACTGAGTTGAAAACATGTCCACACAAAACCTTTATACAAATGTCTATAGCAGATTTATTCATAAATGGGCAAAATTGGAAGCAACTAAAATGCCCTTCCATAGATAAATGGATAAACAACCAGAGTACATCCATACAATAGATTATTATTCAGCAGTAAAAGGAAATGAGCTATTAAGCCACAAAAAGAAAGAGTCTTAAAAACATATTTCCAAGTAAAAAAAGGTAGTCTTAAAAGGCAACAAGTATCTAACATTGTAGAGAAGGACAAACTATGGAGACTACAAAAACATTAGTGGCTGCCAGGGGTGAGGAGGTGGAGGGAGAAAGAGGCAGGTAGAGGAGGGAGAGATGACTAAGTAAGGCACAGGGGAATCTTTAAACTACTGGAGTAGTGGTAAAACTACTCTGTATGAGACTATAAGGGTGGGTACACAATAACATGCATTTTTTTAAAACCCATTGAACTGTAAAACACAGAGAGTCAATCTTCATGTAAACCATGGCCTTTCCTTAATAGTGATGTTGCATTATTAGCTCACTAATATATCTACCCCACTAATGCAAGATATTAATAGAGAAAACTGGAGGGAGGGGATGTATCTGGAACTTCTTATTCTATTTGCTTAAATTTTCTGTAAATGTAAAACTGTTCCAAAAAAATAAAGTTTAATAATTTAAAGATAAAATAAAAGAGAACTAGATCTCCAGTATTTTTGCAATGGTTTTCACAACAGAATCTTTCTCGAGATAGTTTCTATATTGGCAGTAGGGTATTTTTCCTTAACCCTTCATGACTAAGCTCCATAACTCCATGAAATCCCCCTCCCTGGATGTCTTTGTCTTATGCACCAAAGATCTTTGCCTTTAGTATACTGTTCACTGACCAAAAGTTGAATCATTAAATACTGGACAGTGTTTTTGATCATTCTTGACATGGTCATAAACACAGTCTTCTTGTATGTTTTGGGTTGGTGGAAGGGGGGTGAGAAGAGTTCAGAGAGTACCCGCTTTACTTCTTTCTGAGCGCAATGCTTGTGAATGACACTCCTCTGCCTTTCTCCCCTGAAAGCTTCTCCTTTTCAGTTGTGGAAGAGGACATATTTATCATGAGTGAATTGACCTAAATATTTAAAATACATCAAACTATCAAATCTTTAAAGCCTTGTCAAGAACAAGCTTTCCTCAAGAAAAGTACTTCATGATCCAGTGGTTTCACTTTGCAGAAATATTTTTTTTTCCTGAATTTATACTGAATGCATTATATGCCATTTGGCCTACCTATTCCATTCTTTGTTCTGAGCACTGATTCATATCCTTGGTTAGTTTTTTTTCCACATTGACACAGTCACTTTGCTTCTGAGTTCACATTAGCATATATTTACAATAAAAATATATTAGTTTCTTCTTTTCTCTTTTCTTCATAATTTCCAATTTTCCTCTTCTTTATCATAAGTTATGCAAAATGATCTGCCAATTTCTCTCTCATCAAAAAATATGCTAAATATTTCTTCTTGAAATGTTAGATGGCTCAGAATGTGACAAAATCACAAGGCACTGGAAGTACAGTACTACAGTGTGATTTTATATACTAATTTGATGAGATTGGGTGCGTTCAGGGTGGTATGGCTGTAGACCATATGCTAATTTGATTGGCTTTATTAGAACCAGGCTCCAGTTTGGCTAAAACAGATAGTCTCTCAACTGAGGGGAATTGGGAACAATGCCACTCATGCAATATGAAGACAACAATAGTTTATGTCAAAGGTGTTAAAAATTGTGCAGACCCAATTAGGCCTGGATGTTTCCACATTTTATCCCATAACATCACTTATCAAATGTCTATTTCTCTGTCTCATCCATCTTTAAGATCATGAGAACACCAATCATGTCTATCATTTTCACCATTTTATGCCTAGCACCTAGGAAAATGCCTGTTTATATATATGCTCATTAAATAATTATGAAGTAAATAAACAAAGTAAGTAGACAAGATAATCTAATCAAATTGCAAAAGATTCTAGCAATGTGCCAGGGAATTGTACTCTATTAAAGAATTTTCTCTATCTGTTCACTTCCAGTCAATCCTCAAGCAAGCATAATTAAATATTTCCTGTTGTTTAAAAAGTATCTAATGTAATGCACGGTGATTAACATAACAATAATAAAAAATAAAAAGTATCTAGAATTATATTTATTATATTTATTAACAAATTCTGAAACACACACAAAAAATATCCATGGTGCAGATGAGTTACATCTTCATGTAGATTATTACTGCAGTGCCTAGATTAAAAAGGTGGATTGAGTAGATGTGGATTAGGACATACAAAAGGCCTGATATGGTTCACACCTTATACCAATCAATCTGCTCAAGTTCAGTCCATCATAGAGATATCAAGTGGCCTGCTGCAATCCATAAAATGTCTGAATATAAAAGTCTGCATTTAACAACTGTTTTGAAGCTAAAGTTGATATTTATTTTCCCCCTCCTTCATCAATTCTTCTAAATTTACCTCATCCACAGACATCATTTCAGCAGTCCCAGGTAGCATTTCCTAAAGGTGACACTGATTTTCACTACTGAGTCAATGCATTCATATGATCAACATTTTTGGGGCCTTATTGCTACAACTTTTCATTTATGGTTAAAAATGGTCATGGACATACCAAGAGATGCCCCAAGAAATCCTCTGAGTTTCAGGTACATTCTTCCCACCCCCATTCTTCAAGCAAAAACAGTAGCAACTCTTGGTAATCAGAGTCAACTGTCACCACCAATATTTGTTTTTATCTACTAGCCAATTTGCATGTGAAGACCAAAATGAAGAGATAGTAGTTCTAATGTCAAATTCAATAGCATCCTTACTCTACCATCTAGCAGAAGCATTCCGCTATCCTGGGGAAATAGAAAATTTAATCTAGAAGAGTCTAAACTTGTGAAGAAAGGAAAAAATCTTTGCAGAGTTTATCTTCTATTCTCTCCATGCATCTTTCTAAGGCATCAGACTATCAGCTACCTCCTGCATATGAGATCAAATTAGTATTAAGTCATCAATAAAGTGCCCAACATGATGTCCTGTGAATGTCAAAATGATCAAGTTCTCTTTGGATCAGTTGTCATCAAGAGTAGAGCTAACATAGTCCTAAAACAAGACTGAATGTATACTATTGTCCTTTGCATACAAATATGAACTCTTTTTGACTATCTTTATAGTTGGGCTTTGGGGAAAATATATTCACAATATCAACAACTACTATGTTGTTCCAGTCCAGAGAAAATGTATCTAGTTAAATAGCATTTCAATAATCCAATGATTATATCTGTATATGAAACCCTATCCCCTGATTAGAACTGACTGATCAATCCAAAGGAAGACTTCTGACCTAGTTGTACCAGTCAGATTATTTTCAAGGGTATATTATGTTTAAACCTGAAAGCAACACAAACTGTTAATGGCAATGATCTAGAGAGAATATCAAGAAATTCTTGATACTAAGATCCCTGGAAGGCTACCTTTATTGCTTTCCTTTCTGAATCCTTTGTTGTTCAATTTTTCCTTTAATTTTCAATATCCTTCCAATAAATTTGCCATTTTTAAGGTAAATAGGGATGAGTTTTCTTATTTATAACAAAGTAATCTAATAAAAAATAATAAACATTAATTTAAAAGAACTAGCAGAGTAAACAAATGCGGGGCTTGATCCCAGGACACTGGGATCATGACTTGAGCTGAAGGCAGATACTTAACCATCTGAGCCACCCAGGCATCCCAGTAGTCACATCTTTTTATCACTAGGATGACATCAGTTTATTCACTCAAATACTTACTCACTTATTTTTTCAACATTTATTACACATCACTATTGTCCAGAACTTAGTTCTTCAAAGATGAGGAGAATACAGACTGAACTTGAGTAATTCCTCATCTCCCGAGTATTCCATAAAGTGTATACTTCAGAACCTTAATCTTTCCCTATGTTCCACAAGAAAAATGTTTTCTTTCTTGGAGGCATGTATGTTTTTTCAACTGGTATGTTATACTAATAAATTTTGCTACTTGCCTTACCACGATGCTTACAAGTGGTAAATAAAGATCTGAGAGAACTAGGTAAATATTCCCCAAATTTGAGAATGTTTTAGAGGTGGCAAGAATCTGGTTTTCTTGATCAAAGAGTAGATTTTCTTCTAATCCTCTGATTTAAATTAAGCTTATGAAGCAGAGGAGTCTTGAGTCAATGATCTCTTACTAATGCTAAGCCCCTAGGGCCCTTTGAATTTACTGATATCTTCATGTACTATCCTCAACACAAGCATTATGGAAAAATTGTCATTATAAATTGTATAGATGCTGTGATTAAAAGCAAGCTTTATGTCCTTTGAGAGACTTAAAATATTACAACCTGGAGACATACAAAGATGTTCTAACCAATCAGCACTAATAACACCTTACATGTATATTAAATTTTATAGCTCACAAAGGAATTTTACATGTATTATCACACATCATCTCTGTGAAGTAAGCAGCACAAGTATTATCATCCCAATTTTATAGTTTAAAAAAATAAGACACAGACATGACATGCCAAAATTTCACAGCTTGCAAATAAAGACACAACTAGAATACAGTCTTTATCTTAGTCTAAAAAATGTTATTACTTTTGAACAATGTAGGAAAACACATACATCTCTTTAAATATAAAATAGTTGAGTGGTGATGTTTTTTAAAGATTTATTTATTTATTTTAGAGAAAGAGAGCACAGGCAGGAGGGACAGAGGGAGAGGGAGAGTCTCAAGCAGACTCTGAGCACAGAGTCCCCATGTGGGGCTCTATCTCAGGAGCCACAAGATCACAACCTGAGCTGAGACCAAGAGTTGGATGCTTCACTGACTGTGCCACCCAGATACACCTAGTGGTGATTTTTAAAACTAAAGTCAGTTACCAATGCTAGTGATGAATCCTGGATTAGGTTTATTAGTCAAATTAATTCCCTTTAGTGAAGGGAGGATTCCTGCTCTATCCTCACCTGTCAAATTCTCCCTGATATTCAGGCTACTTGCTTTACTAGTACCCTTGAAACTCTGAAACTCTCAACATGGCAACCTTCTTTGAACTTAACCTTTTCCCCTGGGAAACATCTGTGTCATGATAACACCAAATTGCCCAATCTCTCCCCCATTCTCCCATTCTCTCTGAAATAAATGTGTGACAGAAACAACCAGTTTCAATACATCAATAGTTTTTTTATCCTTCATTATTTTTAAAGTATACTACAAAGTACCTTTGAAACCTAAAATCTTTATGAAGGGATATAAAAATCTACCAATAATCATTAGTCTTTGCAGGAGAGTTGGGGACTGCTTCATATTCCCTAGGTCAGCTGACAGCTGATGATGAGAAATGGGGGTGAATAGAGTTAACAAATAAGGAAAAAGAAAACAATTTATTGGGCATCATTAAAATTTCTTTGAGAGAAATAGTGAAAATGTCAAAAAATTTTAAAGATTTTTTTTTAATTTTTTTGTTTTATTTTATTTTTTATTAGAGAAAGAGAGGGAGGGGCAGAGGGAAAGGGAGAGAGAGAATCCCAAGCTGTCTCCACACCCTATCTGTCAAATAAATAAATAAATAAAATCTAAAAAAAAAAAGATGTGACCACTTGTTGGTGGTTTTTAGTTTTTATAAATGTTTTTAGTGAAAGGTATTGAATGATTGGAAGAATGTATGGACACTATGTATGCACACACTATTAATTCATCTAAACAATCAAAACCCCAGAGGGGGGTGGGGATCAATCTCATGATCCTGAGATCATGAACTGAGCTTAAATCAAGAATCAGATGCTTAAATGACTCAGCCACCCAGACGTCCCAAAAATGTCAAAAGATTTTTAAATCAATTACAGTTAGTCCTAAGAATGTCTTTAAAGTAATGCGTGAGTGTGTCAGTTTTAAATCAAAAAAGAGAGCCATCACTTAAAATTGAAAAGTTAAATTTGTATTTAAATGCAAGAAGAAAAGTCCTCATCTCTGGTACATAAGTATTTTTATATGCAATTAAATTATTCTTTATTCATTGACTCTATCATTGCTCTTCATTCCACTATTCTTTACCCATTACAAACAGAATGTGATAGCAGCAATGGTTTCATTGATGAGAGAAACCCAGAAAGGAAACAACCTTGCTTATTTTTATAGCACCAGGGTTGTCTCCTTAGGCTCACATCTTTGGAACTACCATCTGTGCTAGAGAGATAGCTGGGGAAAAGTGATGAGAGGCCACTGAGAGGAAAGGCAATCATTCCAAAGGGCAAGTTAAATCACCCAGCTGTCAGTGTTTAGATGTTGAGAACATCATTTTAATAAATAATCCAAGCCTCACTCCAGTTTTTCAAAGATGTGCCTTTGTGCAGTTGCCTTGTTCCACGCGATGTGGGAGGAGGGGTCTGGCAGAATATAAATGACACCAGACCTAGAACCCACTGCACAGGAAAAATAGATGAGGAACCTCCAGGATGCAAGAAGGGTAGGGAATTTAAAGAGCAAGGAGTAATTTAGTAGTAATTTAGAATCATAATAGTTATTTTTATATCTGATTATATTTATTATAAAAATAAATAAGATGGAAATTTAAAACAATCTCAGCAAGATCAGAAATTAATTTCACATTTTTAATAAAGACTAGAAGAAATAGATAACATATTCAAGACAATTTTAGAAGAAAAATTCTATGATAGAAATTTTCAGCTAGAGAGATTTGATATCACATGTTTTAAATTTTATTGTATTATATTATGTTAATTACCATACATTACATCATTAGTTTTTGATGTCGAGTTCCATGATTCATTTTTTGCATATAACACCCAGTGCTCCATTCAATACGTGCCCACTTTAATACTCATCACAGGGCTAATCCAACCCCCAAACCGTCCCCTCTAGAACCCTCAGTTTGCTTCTCAAAGTCCATCGTTTCTCATGGTTCATCTCGCCCTCCGATTCCACCCCCTTCATTTTTCCCTTCTTACTATCTTTTTTTTTTTTAACATATAATGTATTATTTGTGTCAGAGGTACAGGTCTGTGATTCATCAGTCTTACACAATTCACAGCGCTCACCATAGCACATATCCTCCCCAATGTCTATCACCCAGCCACTCCATCCCACCCATCCCCAACCACTCCAGCAACCTTCAGTTTGTTTCCTGAGATTAAGAATTCCTCATATCAGTGAGATCATATGATACATGTCTTTCTCTGATTGACTTATTTCGCTTAGCATAATACCTTCTAGTTCTATCCACATCGTTGCAAATGGCAAGATTTTGTTTTTGTTTTTGTTTTTTGATGGCTGCATAATATTCCATTGTGTGTGTGTGTGTGTGTATTTATATATATATCACATCTTCTTTATCCATCCATCTATTGATGGACATCTTGGCTCTTCCCATAGTTTGGCTACTTGGACATTGCTGCTATAAACATTGCAGTGCACATACCCCGTCAGGTCACTACATTTGTATCTTCGGGGTAAATACCCAGCAGTGCAATTACTGGGTTGTACGGTAGCTCTATTTTCAACTTTTTGAGGAACCTCCATACTGTTTTCCGGAGTGGCTGCACCAGCTTGCATTCCCACCAACAGTGTAGGAGGGTTGCCCTTTCTCTGCATCCCCACCAACATCTGTCATTTCTTGACTTGTTAATTTTAGCCATTCTGACTAGTGTGAGGTGGTAGCTCACTGAGGTTTTGATTTGGATTTCCCTGATGCCAAGTGATGTTGAGCACTTTTTCATGTGTCTGTTGGCCATTTGGATGTCTTCTTTGGAAAAATGTCTGTTCATCTCTTCTGCCCATTTCTTGATTGGATCATTTGTTCTTTGGGTATTGAGTTTGATAAGTTCTTTATAGATTTTGGATACTAGCCCTTTATCTGATATGTCATTTGCAAATATCTTCTCCCATTCTGTCGGTTGCCTTTTGGTTTTGCTGACTGTTTCTTTTGCTGTGCAAAAGCTTTTTATCCTAATGAAGTCCCAATAGTTTATTTTTGCCCTTGCTTCCCTTGCCTTTGGCGATGTTTCTAGGAAGAAGTTGCTGTGGCTGAGGTTGAAGAGGTGCTGCCTCTGTTCTCCTCTAGGATTTTGATGGACTCCTGTCTCACATTTAGGTCTTTCAACCATTTGGAGTCTATTTTTGTGTGTGGTGTAAGGAAATGGTCCAGTTTCATTCTTCTGCATGTGGCTGTCCAATTTTCCCAACACCATTTGTTGAAGAGACGGTCTTTTTTCCATTGGACATTCTTTCCTGCTTTGTTGAAGATGAGTTGACCATAGAGTTGAGGGTCCATTTCTGGGTTCTCTATTCTATTCCATTGATCTATGCGTCTGTGTTTGCGCCAGTACCATACTGTCTTGATGATGACAGCTTTGTAATAGGGCTTGAAGTCCGGAATTGTGATGCCACCAGCTTTGTTTTTCTTTTTCAACATTCCTCTTGCTATGCGGGGTCTTTTCTGGTTCCATACAAATTTTAGGATTATTTTTTCCATTTCTTTGAAAAAAGTGGATGGTATTTTGATGGGGATTGCATTAAATGTGTAGATTGCTCTAGGTAGCATTGACATCTTCACAATAGTTGTTCTTCCAATCCATGAGCATGGAACGTTTTTCAATTTCTTTGTGTCTCCCTCAATTTCTTTCATGAGCATTTTATAGTTTTCTGAGTACAGATCCTTTGCCTCTTTGGTTAGATTTATTCCTAGATATTTTTTGGTTTTGGGTGCAATTGTAAATGGGATCGACACCTTAATTTCTCTTTTTTCTGTCTTGTTGTTGGTGTATAGGAATTCCACTGACTTCTGTGCATTGATTTTATATCCTGCCACTTTACTGAATTCCTGTATGAGTTCTAGCAGTTTTGGGGTGGAGTCTTTTGAGTTTCCCACAAAAAATATCATATCATCTGCAAACAGTGAGAGTTTGACTTCTTCTTTGTCAATTCAGATGCCTTTTATTTCTTTTTGTTGTCTGATGGCTGTGGCTAGGACTTCTGGTACTATGTTGAATAGCAGTGGTGATAGTGGACATCCCTGTCGTGTTCCTAACCTTAGGGGGAAAGCTCTCAGTTTTACCCCATTGAGAATGACACTTGCTGTGGGTTTTTCATACAAGGCTTTTATGATATTGACGTATGTACCCTCAATCCCCACGCTCTGAAGAGTTTTGATCAAGAAAGGATGCTGTACTTTGTCAAATGCTTTTTCTGCATCTATTGAGAGGATCATATGATTCTTGTTCTTTCTTTTGTTAATGTATTGTATCACATTGATTGATTAGCGGATGTTGAACCAACCTTGGAGCCCAGGGATAAATCCCACTTGGTCGTGGTGAATAATCCTTTTCATGTACTGTTGGATCCTATTGGCTAGTATTTTGGTGAGAATTTTTGCATCCATGTTCATCAGGGATATTGGTCTGTAATTCTCCTTTTTGATGGGGTCTTTGTCTGCTTTGGGGATCAATTCTTACAGAGGACTAGCTCCTAGTTTTGTTAATCTGTTCTACTGTTCTTTCGGTTTCTATTTCATTGTTTCTGCTCTGATCTTCACTATTTCTCTTCTCCCGCTGGGTTTTGGCTTTATTTGCTGTTCTTTCTCCAGCTCCTTTAGGTGTATACTTGAGACCTTTCTTGTTTCTTGAGAAAGGCTTGTATTGCTATATACTTTCTTCTTAGGACTGTCTTTGCTGCATCCCAAAGATTTTGAACAGTTATGTTTTCATTTTCATTTGTTTCCATGAATTTTTTTAATTCTTCTTTTAATTTCCTGGTTGACCCATTCATTCTTCAGTAGGATGATCTTTAGCCTCCATGTATTTGATTTCTGTCTGACTTTCCTCTGTGAT